>NC_135973.1:22025202-22086043 GCF_053455715.1 Rhinoraja longicauda | reverse complement strand
CACGGACCCGGTGGGCCGAAGGGCCTGTTTCTGCGCTGTAGTATCTCTAAATCTAAAATCTAAACTAAACTAAACTAGGTTTGTTCCCTTTGGAATAAAAGAGCCTCAAATAAAGATTTAATTGAGGGATATAAAAGTATGAGGTGTGTAAACAGAATCTACAGCAGGTATTTTGTTTACGTTTTGATGTGGTCAATAACTGGATGACATAGAATTAAAGCGACTCGCAAGAGAATTAGAGGGAAGTTAAGCAAGATAACAATTCTTCTAATGAGGGAGTGGGAAGATGGGATGTCTCAGCCTGAGAGGGTGATGGGGCAGAAATCCACCCATTGAAAACATGGCTGGCTGAGAGGCTCAAGGGCAAAAGCTGGCAGTGCTATGGACCAAGTGCAGGGTGGCCTACGTTTGGCCCAACACGGACACACAGGGAACTGAATGGAATCATCTCATAGTGTGGGGTCTCCCCCCAACTCTATCCACCTATCACTTGCCAGGCTCTCATGTTCATAAGTGATAGGAGCAGAATTAGGCCATTCGGCCCATCAAGCCTACTCCGCCATGGCTGATCTCTTCCCCTCTTAACCCCATTATCCTGTCTTCTCCCAAAACCCCTGACACCCGTACTAATCAACAATCCGTCTATCTCTGCCTTAAAAATGTCCACTGACGGCATCCACAGCTTTCTTCTCCCCACCAATAAAAAAAGAGGGAGAGGGAGAGAGAGAGGGAGAGAGGAAGAGAGGGAGAGAGGGAGAGAGGGAGAGAGGGAGAGAGGGGGAGAGCGAGAGGGAGAGGGAGAGAGGGAGAGAGGGAGAGAGGGAGAGAGGAAGAGAGGGAGAGAGGGAGAGAGGGAGAGAGGGAGAGAGGGAGAGAAAGAGGGAGAGAGGGAGAGAGGGAGAGAGGGAGAAGATGGGAGATAGAGAGATAGGGAGGGAGAGGGAGGGTAGGGAAGGGGAGGGGAGGGTGAGAGGGAGAGACTTGTTAAATTTCTAAACTAAACTACTTGAATGAATCCTTTATGTCTTCGTCCATGTCGTACATGCCACTGTATTGTTGTCTATTCCAATTATTTCCACTGTCTGAATGCAATATATCAAACTTTACTTGATCACTTTACCTGATAGACGTGTATCACTCGACAAGAGGTATACAGAGGTTGACAGTCAGAACCTGTGGGTGGAAATGTCAAAGACTCGAGGTTTAATGTGAGAGAAGCAAAGTTTAAAGGAGATGTGCGGGGCGAGCTTTCTACACAGAGGGCAGTGTGCTTGGAACACGCTGCCGGGGGTGGTGGTTGAGGCAAATACGCTAGAGATGTTTGGATCGGCACATGGACATGCAGGGAATGGAGGCAGATGGGTTAGGTGCAGGTAGATAAGGGATGGTCTTGGCATCATGTTCGGCACAGACACTGCGGGCCACAGGGCCTGTTCTTGTGCTGTACACGTCGATGTTCTTTGTTCTAACACTGACAAATGGAATTTGGAAACAGGAAACCCATGGCCACTGATCTCGGATACGAGGCGGATACGATAGCGGCATTTTTGGAGGCATTCGGATGGGCACATGCACATGCAGGCAATGGAGGGATATGGATCACTTGCAGGCAATGGGGGGATATGGATCACATGCAGGCAATGGGGGGATATGGATCACATGCAGGAATGGAGGGATATGGATCACATGCAGGCAATGGGGGGATATGGATCACATGCAGGCAATGGGGGGATATGGATCACATGCAGGCAATGGGGGGATATGGATCACATGCAGGGAATGGAGGGATACGGATCACATGCAGGCAAAGACCAGTTTCACTTGGCATCATGTAGTATAAGAAAATAACTGCAGATGCTGGTACAAATCGATTTATTCACAAAATGTTGGAGTAACTCAGCAGGTCAGGCAGCATCTCGGGAGAGAAGGAATGGGTGACGTTTCGGGTCGAGACCCTTTCTTCAGTCTGAAGAAGGGTCTCGACCTGAAACGTCACCCATTCCTTCTCTCCCGAGATGCTGCCTGACCTGCTGAGTTACTCCAGCATTTTGTGAATAAATCACTTGGTATCATGTTGGGCATGGACATTGTGAGCCAAATAGCCTGTTCCTGTGATGCACTGTTCTATTTTCTATGTTCCGTGTTAAACGGCATGTTATTGGTGCTGTAAAAGTGGCTTGCTTCCTGCCCTTTGCTTCCAAAGGCAACTTTGCCCCTCTCGCATTAAACCCATGCCCTCCAGTCCTTTGCCACTTTCACCCAGGGAAGAAGGTTCCAACTGTCTACCCTTACTAAGCCTCTCATAATGTCGGCCCAGACCCTTTAAGTGACCATCAGGTTGATGGTGATTTCAACAGAAACAAAGTGTATTGGGAAAGAATGAGTCACGCATTGCTGTGGAGAGATTGGGTAACCGCATTAAAAAGCATGACAGTGCATAAGCAATGACTAACATTGAAAGACATTTACACTCTCCAACCGTTGCACATCCGTTAAAGGGATAAAAATCCATCAGGGAATGTTGTTCAGCTGTGGCTAACTAGCCAATCTGAAGTGTGTGGGGAAGGAACTGCAGATGCTAGTTTACACCGAACATAGACGCAAAATGCCGGAGTAACTCAGCGGGTCAGGCAGCATCTCAGGAGAGAAGCAATAGGTGACGTTTTGGGTCGAGACACTTCTTGGAGTCTAAAGAAGGGTCTCGACCCAAAACTTTACCCTATCATTTCCTCCAGATATGCTGCCTGACCCGCTGAGTTACTCCAGCACTTTGCGTCCATCTTCGGAGAATTCAAAGATAGAGTTAGATCAAAGAAATGGGTTTATATTTTAAAATGCATCATGGAAACAGGCCCATCAGCCCGCTGAGTCCATGTTGACCATTGATCACCCGTTCACACATGTTCTATGTTACCCCACTTTCCCATCCACTCCCTGCACACAAAGGAACATTTACTGAGACCAATTAACTTACAAACCCAACCAAATAACTTACAAACTCGGGATGTGGTAGGAAACCAGAGCACCAGGAGAAAACCCACACGGTCACAGGGAGAATTTAAAGATAGAGATTGATCAAAGGAATGGGTTTATGCTCAAAAATACAGCATGGAAACTGGCCCTTCGGCCCACTGAGTCCATGCCGACCAGCGATCTCCTTACAAAAGGGCACTATCCTACACACTACGGACAATTTACAATTTCATCAATGTGATCACTTTGGAGTAACTCAGCCTTTTGTATACAACTAGACCAAGTGGACCCGTTGGGCCCAAACCTATCCTGCATTGGTGCAGCACCCTCTCCTCCCCACCTCCCTCCCCTCGTCCCTCCAGCCCCTCCCCCTCTTCCCTCCTTCCTCCCTCCCTCCCCCCCCACCCCCTCCCTCCCCGTCCCTCCTCCCCCTCCCAACCCTTTCCCTCCCCTCCCCCCCTCCCTCCCCTTCCCATCCCCTCCGCTTCCCACCCCCCTCCCCTCCCCTCCCCTCCCCTCCCCTCCCCTCCCCTCCCCTCCCCTCCCCTCCCCTCCCCTCCCCTCCCCCTCCCCCCTCCCCCCTTTCCTACCTCCCTTCCCCTCAACCCCCCCTTATCCTCCCTCCTCCCCCCTCCCTCCCTCCACCCCCTTCCCTCCCTCCCTCCCCCTCCCTCCCTAGGAGATAGATTTAAACTTTTAAATGTGAATAATTTAAAAAATATAACACCGACTTCAATGAAACTTTTTCCATTAGCACCAAAGGGATGACGGTGAGCAAGGTTGGCCTAAAATTGTTGCGCTATCGTGTACCGTTTTGGCTGTAGTTCAGGAACAAACAAACAAACAAGGAGAGTTTTAGTATATAGATGGGCGCTGTTGGCAAGCCCAGCATCAATTGTCCATCCTTAATTACCATCCTTAATGATACACCCTTTTAATTTAAACTTCTCTGTTGGTTGGAACTGTATTTTTCCACAGCTAATTTTAACACAGAAGCCCTATAACTAAAACTGCTCCCCAAAGCTAGAACAGTTTCAGATCACTCATGCTGAGGGATTACAGCTGTTTTGTACCTCTGAAGTTGTAATTGGATTAAGTGACGTGCGCAGTTTTGCAAAAAAAAAAATCCTGGTTTAATTGTTGATTTCAATCTTGTTACTCCTGGATGAATAAACCACTCTGCTTTGGTCTAAAGGCCATCAATGTCCGCTGACCTGGCTCACAATTGTCACTGCCGTCAAATTCCTAGCAGAAAATAGTTTCCAAGAAAGAAATAATTCCCTTTCAAAATTATCCATTTAAAATGTCTTTCCTTTGTGAGTTAATTAGAACCTTAAATCCCTAGAGGTGTGAGCAATGAGTGCCATCCAGCAATTCATACACAGAGAACAGAAAAGCCCCTTCAAGAGGCAGAGAAGGTAGATAGTCAGAACCTTTCACCTCTCGACTTTCAGTCTGAAGAAGGGCTACAGGGTGGCACATTGGCGCAGCGATAGAGTTGCTACCTTACATTGTCAGAGACCCGGGTTTGGTCCTGACTAAGGGTGGTGTCTGCACTGGGGGTGCCAACTATCTCACTCCCAAATATGGGACAAGGTAACGTCACCATGTGACCTCACCCAGCCAGCAGCCACGTGCTCCCGCTCCACCAATGCATGTCAGATATTGTCTGTGTGGAGTTTGCACGTTCTCCCTGCGATCGCGTGGGTTTTCTCCGGGTGTTCCGGTTACCTCCCATGTCCCAAAGACATGCAGATTTGTAAGTTAATTGAACCTCCATAAATTAGTGCGTCGGGAGTGCATGCAAAAGTGGGATAGCATAGGACTAGTGTGACCGGGTGATGGATGGTCGCCGTGGATACGGCGGGCCGAAGGGCTTGTTTCCATGCTGCATCCCTAAACAAATTAAACGTTGCTTTCACATTTTATTTGCTTCCACCTAATGTCTATAAGAGGCAATGAGTTGGTGTTTAAATATTTCAGTGTTAGGATTACTTCCTCACACATTTTAACTCTGTATTGGCAATGGACAACTTGAAGGTCAACAAGGTGCAGAAGTAAATGCGATCCTGGCCGTTATGAGTTTTTAAACGTGTTTCCTGATATTTTCCCACTGTTGCTGCACCTAAATGTCACGGAGGAAGTTTGTGAATTGGCTTCTCAGTAAGTTGATTCAAAGACTTGGCTCGGAACCTGGACCACACTCTCATTGGGCCTCTTTTAATTTACGACTTGAAATTTTGATTCGGATCAAAGGAGTTTTTTTTTTCTAGCTTGTCTAAAATGATTCATTCTTTGTTATTAAAGTTCAATTAAATTTCAGTCTCTGCAAGCGGAAATACACTGAAGGGACCACAAACTTGTGGGTGTGTGTGTGCCCCGTGTCTGTGTGTGTGTGTGTGGACGATGTATCTGGTGATTTGCGATCTATGTAAGATTTCCAATTCTGCCTAATTTAACCTCACTGGAGGGATGTATTCGTGACCGCAGCAAATCACCACCAGTGCAAATATATTAATTATTAGCCCAACCAGTAGGTAAACAAAGGCGACTTTTGCAGTCTGGGCCTTGTCCTCCACTGAGCAACCATGCAGTGATCTCTCTGGTTGTATCCTCTTGATTGCAGATCCACTTCCTTCATCTTTGCTCTCTCTCTCTCTCTCTCTCTCTCTCTCTCTCTCTCTCTCTCTCTCTCTCTCTCTCTCTCTCTCTCCCCCTCCCTCTCTCTATCACCCTCTCTTTCTCTCCCTCTCCCCTCTCTCTCTACTTCTCCGCCTCTCTCTCTACCTCCCCTATCTCTCTTTCCCACACTCTCTCCCTCTCCCCCTTTCCCTCTCTCTTTCTCTCTCCCCTTTCTCTACATCCCACCTCCCCTTTCCTCTCTAACACTCTATATCTCTCTTTAACCTACCCCCCCCCCCCCCCCCCGCATCTCGTTCTCTCTCTCCCCCCCCCCCCCCTCTACCCTTTAGGGGCATTTTTTACAGAGGCCAATTAACCCACAAACCTGCACGTCTTTAGAGTGTGGGGGGAAACCGGAGCACCCGGAGGAAACCCACGCTGTCACAGGGACAACGTGCAAACTCCACACACAGAATGTAACTGAGCTCAGGATGGAAGTCGAGACTCTGGCACTGTAATGCAGCAGCTCTACCTGTTGCACCACTGTGCCGCCCCTAAAGACACGGACAATTGCAGGGATAGGAAAGGTTTAGAAGGATATGGGCTGAATGCGGGCAGGTGGGACTAGCGTAGATGGGGCACTTTGGTCGACATGGGCGAGATGGGCTGAAGGGCCTGTTTCCGTGCTGTATGAGTCTATGACTTTACACATGGGAGCGGAAGTGGGCTGATGATTTAAGGTGACAGGCAACCCTAAGGTCAGGACCTGCTTTGCCGGCTGAACAGAGGCGTTGGGAGAAATCTCTGGCAGGCGTGTACGCGTTGGGACAAAGCTGCTGTAGATAGCTGCTTCAACAGGGTAAGGAGTCATACTGGTCTGGATGCAGTTTGCTGTAGAAGCCTTGCAGAGGCTGGCGTTTAGATGAGACATACAGCGCGGAAACCGGCCCTTTGGTCCACTGAGTCCTGCCATCCCCGCACATTAACACTATCCTACGCATTAGGGACAATTTACAATTTTTACCGACTAGAAATCTGTGCGTCTTTGGAGTGCGGGGGGGAATCAGAGAAACCAGAGGAAATCCAGAGGAAATCAGAGAACCCAGAGGAAACCCAGAGGAAATCAGAGAACCCAGAGGAAACCCATGCAGTCACGGGGAGAACATGCAAACTCCGTACAGACAGCGGCCCGTGGTCAGGTTCGAACCCGGGTCTCTGGCGGTGTGAGGCAAGCAGCTCTGTCGCCATGGCACCGCGCCGCCCTCGTGTTGCGTGCCGTCACAGGGGAGGTGTCCACCGTACGGTGCCGTCACCCACACGCTGCCTCTCCATCTCTGGTGTGCAGGGCTGCTCCACGCTGACCATCAGCTCCACAGGCTGGTCCTGTCATGGCTGATTCATGAGCTGGCGTGTGGCAAAACACGCATTACCCGTGACTGCTTCCTGAGGCCCTGTCCTCCATCTGGCCTGATACATGCCCTGATTCATTCCAGGAACCTCCACTCTTCCTGCACTAGCTAGGTACTTTCACAGCTGCCTGCGCAGCTCCAACTCAATGAATTTAAGTGAACCATTACATGATGAATGGTCAGTCCTGCTTTATTGCCACATGTGCAAACGCAAGGTGCTGTGCTTCCTTTGCATAGTTTAGTCAATTATCACCATACCTACACATTCATTCACATAGTTTAGCTTAGAGATTTTAGATTTGTTTACAAATACATCTCTCTGTCTCTCCTTCCCCCTTCCTCTCTCTCCCATTCTCCCTACCTCTCCTCTCTCCCTCTAATCTGCTCTCCCTCTCTCCATTCCTCTCTCCCTCTCTCCCTCCCTCTCTCTCCATCCCCCTCCCATCCCTCTTTCTCTCTCTCTCTCTCCCTCCCCTCTCTCCCTCTATTCCTCCCTCTCCATTCCCCCCTCTCTCTCTCTCTCTCTCTCTCTCTCTCTCTCTCTCTCTCTCTCTCTCTCTCTCTCTCTCTCTCTCTCTCTCTTTCTCTCTCTCCCTCCCTCTATTCCTCTCCCTCTCCCTCCCTCTCTCTCCATCCCTCTTTCTCTCTCCCTCGCTCCCTCAATTTCTCTCTCTCTCTCTCTCTCTCTCTCTCTCTCTCTCTCTCTCTCTCTCTCTCTCTCTCTCTCTCTCTCTCTCTCTCTCTCTCTCTCTCTCTCTCTCTCTCTCTCTCTCTCTCCCTCCCTCTCTTTTCCTCTCCCTCTCTCTCCCTTCCCCTCTCCCTCTCCCTCTCTCTCCCTCCCTCTCTCCCTCCAGCTCTCCCTCCCATACCCGAACACAATCCCCGATTAGCAAAG
The DNA here is from genome assembly GCF_053455715.1 of Rhinoraja longicauda. Lineage (NCBI taxonomy): Eukaryota > Metazoa > Chordata > Chondrichthyes > Rajiformes > Arhynchobatidae > Rhinoraja > Rhinoraja longicauda. The sequence goes on along the minus strand of NC_135973.1, from coordinate 22,078,144 downwards.
TGAACAGCAATAGTCCGCCAAGACCGCATGCAGGGAGCGTCAGGTTTTGGCGCCCTTGTCAAAGTCCAGTTCGCACTCTAGGACTTGTGAGCTGTGCCTGCAGCCGGCCTCGATGGCACGGTAGGCCAGACCCCGGCCTTGCTCCTCCCGCTCGCCATCACCGGCTCCATCCTCTCCGATCTCTGGTCTTTGGGAGACAAAAGGTTTTTGTTGCGTGATATCCAGTCAGCGGAAATACTATACATGATTACAGTCAAGCCATCCAGAGTGTAACCATGTTGTATGACTCTATGAGTTTCATCATTATTTTCTTATTCATTTGAGCCTGGATTTATTCTTACATGTTAGATGCCATCTTATCCATAACTCATTAATTGTTGATGTTTTGCACATTACTGCTCCACAGGGAAGTGGAAAATCTGCCCCACACATCTCCTTTAAACCTTGCCCCTCTCACCCTGAACCACTGCCCTCGACTCTTTGACATTTCCACCCTTGGAGAAAGGTTTTGACTGTCTACCCTATCTGTGCCTCTCATCATTTTATATATTTCCGTCAGGTCTCCCCTCAAATTCTGATGTTCCACAGAAAACAATCCAATTCTGTCCGACCTTATAGTTAATAGCTTCCAATCCAGGCAGCATTCTGGTAAACACCTTGACCTCTAATGCGCTCAATTACTTAACTTTATATTTTTTAAAAAACATATTGCAAAACTCCAGGATGTTTCACAACAACTGCAATATTCTTTGAAGTCTTGTCACTGATGTGAAGTGGGTAACGTGGCAGCAAACGTGTGCAGCAACATCACACTGAGGTAAATGGTTTGTTCATCTTACTTCGAGTCATAGAGTCATCCAGTGTAGAAACAGGCCTATCCGCCCAACTTGCCCACGCCAACCAACATACCCCTTCTACACTAGTCCCACCTGCCTACATTGGGCCCATATCCTTCTCAAACCTCTCCTATCCATGTATCTGTCCAAATGGCCGTTAAACATTGCAATAGTATCTGCTTCAACTACCTCCTCCGGCAGCTCGTTCCATACAACCACCTCCCTTTGTGCAAAAAAAAGTTGCCTCTCAGGTTCCAATTAAATCTTTCCCGTCGCACCTTAAACCAATGTCCTCTGGTTCTCGATTCCCCTACTCTGGGGTAACGACTGTGCGTTCATCCTATCTATTCCCCTCTATTTTTTTATGCATCTCTATAAGATCACCCCTCAGTTTCACAAAATGCTGGAGTAGCTCAGCGGGTCAGGCAGCATCTCTGGTGACGTTTTGGGTCGAGACCCTTCTTCAGACTAAAGAAGGGTCACCAAACTATCCTTTGACATGCTCCTTGAACCCTCTTGAGTGCTTGGTTAGCTCTCCTTGTATCTTAGTTTAGTTTAGTTTGGTTTAGTTTATTGTCACCTGTACTCAGGTACAGTGAAAATCTTTTTGTTGCGTGCTGACCAGTCAGCGGAAAGACAATACCCGATTACAATCGATCCAACCACTGTGTACAGGTACGGGATAAAGAGAATAACGTAAATAACGTTTAGCGCAAGATAAAGTCCAGCAAAGTCCAATCAAACATAGGCCGAGGGTCTCCTAATGAGGTAGGTGGTAGTTCAGCACTGCTCTCTAGTTGTTGGTAGAAGTAGACTTGATGGGCCGAATGGCCTAATTCTGCTCCTATAACATATGAACATGAACCACATTTTCTTTGCTTTTTTTTAACCTTGTTAACCCGCTGTAGATGATTTGCCAATTTGTTGTTCTTGTTTGCTTTGCTTCTTCAGCTCATGTAACTATTAATTTCCCAAGCGGTCTGTGACCTTGTCACCCACACAGGCCGACATGCACCATCTCCACCCGTTATTGTTAAAGCAGAGGATGCTGGAAATACTCAGCAGGTGAGACAGCCTCCGTGGAGGGAGTTTAGTTTAGTTTAGAGATACAGCGCAGAATCAAGCCCTTCGGCCCACCGAGTCTGCACCGACCAGCGATCCCCGCACATAAACACTATTCTACACACATTAGGGAAATTTGCACTTATACCAAGCCAACTAACCTGCAAACCTGTACGTATTTGGAATGTGGGAGGAAACCGAAGATCTCGGAGAAAAACCACGCAGGTCACGGGGAGAACGTACAAACTCCGTACAGACGGCGCCCGTAGTCGGGATCGAACCCACGTCCCTGGCTCTGCAAGCGCTGTAAGACAGCGACTCTACCGCTGCGCCACCGTGCCACCCTTCGTTATAGAGGGTATTTTAGTTGAGAGATAGAGAATGGAAACTGGCCCTTCAGCCCACCGCGTTCGCTCCGACAACCAATCACATGAGTTCTATGTTATCCCATGGAGGAGAGAAGTTACCGCAGGGAAAGACAGCGAGCGGCATGGTGGCGCAGCGGTAGAGTTGCTGCCTCACAGCCCCAGAGTCCCAGGTTCGATCCTGACCGAGGGTGCTGTCTATACGGAGTTTGCACGTTCTCCCTGTGACCCAGTGGGGTCTCCCCGGGTGCGTCGGTTTCCTCCCACATTCCAAAGACGTACTGGTTTGTTGGTTAATTGGCTTCGGTAAAATAGCTCCTAGTATGTAGGGAATAGATTCCAAAGTGGGATAACATAGAACTAGTGTGAACAGGTGATCAACAATGGGCATGGACTTGGTGGGCCGAAAGGCTTGCTTCCACACTGTATCTCTAAACTAAACGAAACGTTCCAATGGATGTGAGCGGGAGTTTCTAACGGGCGATTGTTTGGAAGGTTTTGGGAATGCCACTCATCTTCATAAGTTCATAAATTCTAGGAGCAGAATTAGGCCATTTGGCCCATTCAAGATTCAAGATTCAAGATAGCTTTATTGTCATCCAAATTGGATGAAATTCAGTCACCCACAGTCCAACAACAAAAGCATCAAAATAGGCATTAAAATTACACAACCCCCAAAACACACAAAAGAAACATCCATCAAGAAAACATCCATCACCGTGAGTCTCCTCCAGTCCTCTCCTCACTGTGATGGAAGGCCACAATGTCTTTTCCCTTCTCCTGCTGTCCTCTCCCGCGGCCAGGTTGTTGTGGTTGCAGGCCGCGCCGGACGGTCCGCAGCGGCCCGAGCCTAAGGCGAGTCGCAGCCGCTCCCGCAGCCTCCGAAGACGGCCGGCTCCGCCGATGATAAGTCCGATCCGGGGTGGGCGAACACGCTGCTGCTGCCGCTGTTGCTGCATGTCGGGGCAGTCGTGGCTCCCGACATTGAAGCCCCCGCCCAGCAGAGAAATATCCCGCGCCGGACGGTGAAATGTCCGCGACCCAAGCCCCGCGATCCGGGGCGGGCGAACACGCTGCCGCTGCCGGAGCTCCCGATGTCAGCATCCACGCAGCCCGAGCCTAAGGCGAGTCGCAGCCGCTCCCGCAGCCTCTCCCGCAGCCTCCGAAGACAGCCGGCTCCGGTGATGGTAAGTCCGGTCCGCGGGCTCAGCGAACCGGAGCCCTGGAGGCCGACAGCTCCAGGAGTTGGGCCGATGGTAGGCCGCAGCAGGAACGGAGACACGGCCCAGAAAACAAAGGTCGGGTCTCCTTTCGGAAGGGACACATATTTACAATTTTACAGTTCCCCCTCCTCCCCCCCACATACACACATAGTACACAAACACAAAAACACGACATCACAACTACAATTAAGACAAAAAAACAACAAAAGCACAAAGACAAATGGACCGCAGGTAAGCCGCAGCTGCTTTGGCAGCGCCGCCATTTTGAGGATGATAAACTCTACTCCGCCATTTAATCATGGCCGATCTATCTTTCCCTCTTAACGCCATTCTCCTGCTTTCTCCCCGTAACCCCTGACTCCCGTACTAATCAAGAATCTGCTAGTCTCGGCCTTAAAAATACCCGTTGACGGCCTCCACAGGCGTCTGTGGCAATTAATTCCACTGATTCACCACCCGCCCATTTCCGCCTCTTGCTTTGATGAGGCCGACCAAGCCTGTTTGAGTTGTTGCAGAGGACGAGGTTAAAGGATGAATCGGCACAACCTGTCCTGGAAAGCAGATTGTTCACACGTTTGGAGGTGGACTGAAACCCGTTTGGGAGCCTCAGAATTGCCAGGGGCATCTCCACGCTGAGCTGCCCTGGGAGATTTTATGCTCCACTTTTTAATCCTTCACAAACTCAGAGGATAAAAGGACGCACCTTCAAAAGGAGATGAGGAGGAATTTCTTTATCCAGAGGATGGTGAATCTGTGGAATTAATTGCCACAGACGGCTGTGGAGGCTAAGGCCTTGGGTATTTTTAAAGCGGAGATTGATGGATTCTTGATTAATACGGGTGTCAATGGTTATGGGGAGAAGGCAGTAAAATGGGGTTGGGAGGGAAAGATAGATCAGCTGTGATTGAATTAGTCTCAATGGGTCGAATGGCCTAATTCTATGACATGAACTTAGGGCTATGTTTTCTTGGTTTAGAGATATAGCATGTAGACAGGCCCTTCGGCCCACCAAGACCATGCTGACCATCCACCACCCATTCGCATCAGCTCTATATTATCGCATTTTCCCACTCCCTATGCACTAGTGGTAATTTACAGAGGCCAATTAACCCACTAATCTGCAAGTCTTTAGGATGTGGGAGGAAACCAGAGAACCCAGAAAAAACCCAGGTGGTCACAGGGAAAATGTGCAAACTTCACACACAGATAGCAGCCCAGGTCTGGACCGAACCTGGATCTCCAGCGCTGAGGCAACAGATCTACCCACTGTGCACTGTGCCACTGTGCCATTGTTCCACTGCACCACTGTGCCATTGTTCCACTGCACCACTGTGTCATTGCACCACTGCGCCACTGTGCCACTGCACCACTGTGCCACTGTTCCACTGCACCAGTGTTCCACTGCTACACTGTGCCACTGTTCCACTGTACCACTGTGCCACTGCATCACTGTGCCACTGCACCACTGTGCCACTGCACCACTGTGCCACTGCACCACTGCACCACTGTTCAACTGCACCACTGTTCCACTGTGCCACTGCACCATTGTGCCACTGCACCACTGTGCCACTGTACCAGTGGACCTATACGCCACTGTGCCAGTGCACCACTGTGCCAGTGCACCACTGTTTCACTGGTCCACTGTGCCATTGTTTCACTGCACCACTGTGCCACTGTTTCACTGCTCCACTGTGCTAGTGCACCACTGTGCCACTGTGCCATGCATTACATTTCCACCCTAACAGCTCCACCAAACTGCAGAGAAATCGACAGTCTAGCACTTGAAGACACGAGTGAGGTGATTGGAAGATTGTGAATGCATCCTTGTCATATAGGAGGCTCGTTTAAGAGTCTAGTAACAGCGCGGAAGAATCTGTTCTTCACAAGACATCAAACTCTGCCAAACACTATCCGGGGCGGCATAGTAGCGCAGCAGTAGAGCTGCTGCCTCACAGCGCCAGAGATACGGGTTCGATCCTGACCGAGGGTGCTGTCTGTACAGAGTTTGCACGTTCTCCCTGTGACCGCGTGGGGTCTGTCCAGGTGCGTCGGTTTCCTCCCACATTCCAAAGACATACTGGTTTGTTGGTTAATTGGCTTCGGTAAAATAGCTCCTAGTATGTGGGGCATAGATTCCAAAGTGGGATAACATAGAACTAGTGTGAACAGGTGATCGACAATGGGCATGGACTTGGTGGGCCGAAAGGCTTGCTTCCACACTGTATCTCTATACTAAACTAAACGTTCCAATGGATGTGAGCGGGAGTTTCTAACGGGCGATTGTTTGGAAGGTTTTGGGAATGCCACTCATCTTCATAAGTTCATAAATTCTAGGAGCAGAATTAGGCCATTTGGCCCATCAACTCTACTCCACCATTTAATCATGGCCGATCTATCTTTCCCTCTTAACGCCAATCTCCTGCTTTCTCCCCGTAACCCCTGACTCCCGTACTAATCAAGAATCTGCTAGTCTCGGCCTTAAAAATACCCGTTGACGGCCTCCACAGGCGTCTGTGGCAATTAATTCCACTGATTCACCACCCGCCCATTTCCGCCTCTTGCTTTGATGAGGCCGATCAAGCCTGTTTGAGGTGATGCAGCTGACGTGGTTAAAGGATGATTTGGCACAACCTGTCCCGGATAGCTAATTGTTCACACGTTTGGAGGTGGACTGAAACCCATTTGGGAGCCTCAGAATTGCCAGGGGCATCTCCATGCTGAGCTGCCCTGGGAGATTTTATGCTCCACTTTTAAATCCTCCGGAAACTCAGAGGATAAAAGGACGCACCTTCAGAAAGGAGATGAGGAGGAATTTCTTTATCCAAAGGGTGGTGAATCTGTGGAATTAATTGCCACAGATGGCTGTGGAGGCTAAGAACGTGGGTATTTTTAAAGCGGAGATTGATGGATTCTTGAGTAGTACGGGTGTCAATGGTTATGGGGAGAAGGCGGTAGAATGGGGTTGGGAGGGAAAGATAGATCAGCCGTGATTGAATGGCGGACTCAATCTGATTGAATTAGTCTCGATGGGTCGAATGGCCTAATTCCATGACTTATGAACTTAGGGCTATGTTTTCAGGATAGTTTTGACTTGGTTTAGAGATATAGCATGTAGACAGGCCCTTCGGCCCACCAAGACCATGCTGACCATCCACCACCCATTCGCACCAGCTCTATATTATCGCATTTTCCCACTCCCTATGCACTAGCGGCAATTTACAGAGGCCAATTAACCCACTAATCTGCACGTCTTTAGGATGTGGGAGGAACTAAACTAAACCAAACTAAACAAAATTAAATTAAATTAAATTAAACTAAACTAAACAAACCTAAACAATAGACAATAGACAATAGACAATAGACAATAGGTGCAGGAGTAGGCCATTCAGCCCTTCGAGCCAGCACCGCCATTCAATGTGATCATGGCTGATCATTCTCAATCAGTACCCCGTTCCTGCCTTCTCCCCATACCCCCTGACTCCGCTATCCTTAAGAGCTCTATCTAGCTCTCTCTTGAATGCATTCAGATAATTGGCCTCCACTGCCTTCTGAGGTAGAGAATTCCACAGATTCACAACTCTCTGACTGAAAAAGTTTTTCCTCATCTCAGTTCTAAATGGCCTACCTCTTATTCTTAAACTGTGGCCCCTTGTTCTGGACTCCCCCAACATTGGGAACATGTTTCCTGCCTCTAATGTGTCCAACCCCTTAATAATCTTATACGTTTCTATAAGCTCTCCTCTCATCCTTCTAAATTCCAGTGTATACAAGCCTAGTCGCTCCAGTCTTTCAACATATGACAGTCCCGCCCTTCCGGGAATTAACCTAGTAAACCTACGCTGCACGCCCACAATAGCAAGAATATCCTTCCTCAAATTTGGAGACCAAAACTGCACACAGTACTCCAGGTGAGGTCTCACTAGGGCCCTGAACAACTGTAGAAAGGCCTCTTTGCTCCTATACTCAACGACGACGACTGTGTGCTTAGCTGATCTCCGTATCTCAGAAGGGTTTCCGCTGGGCCACCTCTGATTTTCCGGAAACTGCTGGTCCGGCACCTCCTTTAATCGGACAAAATTACAAGAGTGCACTTGAAATCTTGCACTGGAAGTGCCCCCTGAAAATGTGGCGCCTAAGCTGGGTGAAGCGGCCGATCTCTACCTCATCAGGACTTCCGCGGCCAATTGGCTGGTCGGATTTGCCCCCTGCGACCGGGGCTCTGGAACTCCGGCCTGGCCGGAGCTGGCAGATCCGTTCCCATGGCCAACTTCCGAGGCCAACCTTGCGGGCGGTATCTCGGCTCCTCGGCGGATTCCTCTCGGAGGCCGTGACCTCTGCTGGCCCGGCAAAACGGATCATCCAGAAAGGCTCTAAAACCAAGGGTGCCGGAACATTGGTCATGGACCTGAAGACGCCTTAAAGATGCTGAATTCGTAAGGGTTAGTTTTTAGTATGAGAGCTTTTCCTATGATCTAGTTCAGTTTAATTTAAAGTTCAGCTTAGAAGCAGGCCCTTAGGCCTACCGAGTCCATGCCGACCATCGATCAACCATTCACAATAGTTATATGCTATCCCACTTTCTTATGCACTCAGAGAGTCATACAGCACGGAAACAGGACCATCGGACCAACTTGTCCACGCTGACCAAGATGCCCCATCTACACTAGCTCCATCCGAGACACAGCCCAGACCATCACACAAACCAACCTCCCATCTATTGACTCCATTTACATCTCACGCTGCCTCGGCAAGGCCACCAGCATAATCAAGAACGAGTCTAACCCCCGACACTCCCTCTTCTCTCCGCTCCCATCGGGCAAAGGGTACAGGAATGTGGAAACACACACCTCCAGATTCAGTAGGAAAATAACTGCAGATGCTGGTGCAAATCGAAGGTATCACAAAATGCTGGAGTAACTCAGCGGGTCAGGCAGCATCTCTGGAGAGAAGGAATGGGTGACGTTTTGGGTCGAGACCCTTCCTCAGACTGATGAGTCTGAGGAAGGGTCTTGACCTGAATCGTCACCCATTCCTTCTCTCCATTGATGCTGCCTGACCCGCTGAGTTACTCCAGCACTTTGTGATACCTCCAGATTCAGGGTCAGTTTCTTCCCAGCTGTCTACCAACAACTAGAGAGCAGTCCTGAGCTACTATCTACCTCACTGGAGACCCTCGGACGATCTTAGATCGGTCTTTACTGGACTTTATCTTGCACTAAAAGCAATTCACGTTATTCAGTTTATCATGTGGCCGTACACTGTGGACGGCTCGATTGCAATCATGTATTGTCTTTCCACTGACTGGTTAGCATGCAACTAAAGCTCAGTACACGTGACAATTTTTGGGCGACTGCCGGCGACTGTCAAAGTCATAGCAGATCGCCAAAATTTTCTTTTACCCGACGACAATGACCACGACAATGCCGAGTCAGGTCGAGATTACACCGTCTTCGGAAACATCGCGAAATTCCCACGCTGTCAATGCTTCTCCAGCGTCCTAATTTTCGCTGAAATCACTGACAAGTCGGTAAGTACTTGAGAGTTTTGAACCTTGTATGGGTTACTTAAAAACCAAGCTTCTCTGTAACAAGGCATAAACTGGATTGACTTCCAGTTTACTAACAGCTGTATTAAAAAAAAATTTTTTTAAGTGGTTAAGTGGATTTTTGTGAAAAGTGTGTGGGCATTCTTTGAAAATGTACGGGAGATGCATATCTGGTTTCTGGGTTGCATATCTGGGTTGGGAGCCCACTTTAAATGTAATGGCTGATGGCCATAAACATCGCAAAAATTCCCACGCTTACCTGACCGTCAAACTGTCGCCTCCAATCTACCTGTCAAATGTTCTGACGGTAAATAAATTGTTTAAACACAAGTATTTTATGGTATCTTGAAATGACACTACTTATTTTAATATTATGTGCTTCTAAATGCATCTAAGACAACCTAGCAAACCTGGGGACAGCATGCGACAACGCCCGCAATAAGCAACGATACCTGGCGACAAGCCAGCTGTCGCCGAGACATTTCACTCCGGTTGATTTCTCAGGGACGCGCTGAGATCCACTACGATTCGTGGAAGACTCCACCCCGGCGAACTGTCGGCGACAGCCTAGTTGCCGGCAGTCGCCTTAAAATCGCCTAAAGTGAGACAGGCCCTTGACTCAGTGAGACAGGCATGCTTCTGAGAAGGATTGTCACGCAGAAGAGGCGGTTTTCTCTAGCTTGAGAGGTTTAGATTGAAGGCTTTGGTGTTAGGGCTGCCTCAGGGAGAATTCTTTCATTGGGAGTGTTGGGAAACCTCGGAGCTTTCTACCACTGGATTGCTCGGTGGTTCTATCCTGGCTCAATGTTCGCGCTCTGATGAAATTGGGGATGTCTGGGCTGCTCAGGAAGGTGATGGTGAGTTTGAGGGTCACTCATGCTGTGACTGAGTGGGGGTGCAGACCAGGTCACACAAACCACCATTCAACCCCTCATCTATGCCTCTCCCTCCATCCACAAGACAGTGGTGCAGCGGTAGAGTTGTTGCCTCACAGCGCCAGAGACCCGGGTTCGATCCTGACTATGGATGCTGTCTGTATGGAGTTTGCATGTTCTCCCTGTGACCGTGTGGGTTTTCTCCGGGTGCTCTGGTTTCCTCCCACACTCCAAAGACGTTCAGATTTGTAGGTTAATTGGCTTCGGTAAAACTGTTAAATTGTCGCTAGTGTGTGGGATAGTGCTAGTGTGCAGGGTGATCAGTGGTGGGCGCCTGACTTGGTGGGCCGAAGGCCCTTTTTCTGTGCTGTATCTCTAAAGTCTAAAGTGTAAATTGACTGTTGGCCTAAGAAAGGTGCAGGAGGTGGAAGGTGGGGGTAGGGGGGGGGGAGAGTGGCTTAACAAGTGGTAAAATTGTCCCTCGTGCATGCGGGTTGGCATATGGGGTGATCGCTAGTTGATGTGTACTCGGTGGGCCGATGGGCCTGCTTCCACGCTGTATCTCTAAAGTCTAAATCTAAAGACAGGAGCCTCTTGTACAGATGTAGAGTGTGAAGCCTGAGGGGCAGATTAACCTTAGTGATCCAATCATTCCTCCTGACATTGAAACGAGGAACAGCAAGCGCCTGAAGGATCCCCAGGCATCTTGCAACTGCAGATGGGCGGATGTTTGGTGGGTGAGACTAATGATACATTGAAGAACTTGAGATCGAGTGGGACTCAACTCTCTGGGTTGTCATTGTTTTGACATTTGCGTCTGAGTTCAGGTAGAAACATAGAAACATAGAAAGTGCGTGCAGGAGGAGGCCATTCGGCCCTTCGAGCCAGCATCGCCATTCATTGTGATCATGGCTGATCATCCACAATCAGTAACCTGTGCCCAACTTCTCCCCATATCCCTTGATTCCAGTAGCCCCCAGAGCTCTATCTAGAATGGCTGGCTTTAATCACAATATCACGCAGCAGAAGAATTACTGCCTTACAGCGCCAGAGGCCTGGGTTCCATCCTGACTATGGATGCTGTCTGTACAGAGTTTATACATTCTCCCAGTGACCGTGTGGGATTTGTCCAGATGCTCCGGTTTCCGTCCACATTCCAAAGTGGTGCAGGTTTGTAGGTTAAATGGCTTCTGTAAATTGGCCCGAGTGTGTAGGATAGAACTACTGAGGCATGGACCCGGTGGGCTGAAGGGCCCGTTTCCGTTAGGTATCTCTAAACCAAATTAATCTAAACACTCTCTTCAAACTGCTGGGTTGATTATTGAACTGTTCGGCTTGTCAGTTAAAGAACAAACGTAAATTGTTAATCCTCAACTCATGAAAAGACCAATGAGTTTAAATTGGCATCATGTTTGGCATGGTAAATGTGGGCCTGTTCCTGCACGGTAATATGATCCATATGATCCACATATTGCCACATGTCACAAGCCTTTACGTTGTCACAATCAGGGCGGCATGGTGGTGCAGCGGTAGAGTTGCTACCTTACAGCGCTTACAGCGCCAGAGACCCGGGTACAATCCCGACTACGGGTGCTGTCTGTACGGAGTTTGTACGTTCTTCCCGTGACCGTGTGAGTTTTCTCCGACATCTTCGTTCCTCCCACGCTCCAAAGAAGTGCAGGTTTGTAGGTTAATTGGCTTGGTATGTGCAGATTGTCCCGAATGTGTGTGGGATCGTGTTAATGAGCGGGGATCACTGGTCAGTGCGGACTCGGTGGGCCTGCTTCCGCGCTGTATCTCTAAATTAAACTAAGCTAAACTAAATCAAGCCGTCCACATTTATTCATGAATCCAAAAATGCCCGGATAGATACGGGTGTGCCAGATACATAATGAATTAGCAGCAAATACATTTAGAACTGTGGGGTCTACAGATACAAACCTCCCCCTAGCCTCACAGCTACACTTTGTCACTCCCCCTCCTCCAGGAGATATGTTTTGCAATGGGATTGCTGAGCATTAAATGATTTATTCCAGCCTTTGGAAAGCACCAACAATGCCCCTTATGGAAAGGGATTGACTAATTCAAAAGTTCATTCGGCCCATCCGGTAGGGTTGCCAACTTTCTAACTCGCCTCCTGTGAGGCGAACACACTCGGCCCCACTCCCCAAACACACTCCGTTAGCCTACACTGTCCGGGCCTACAGCGACCCCTGGGCCTACAGTGTCCGGGCCTACAGCGCCCCCGGGGCCTAATACGGGACAAGGGCGGTCCCGTACGGGACAAACAAATTTAGCCCAAAATACGGGATGTCCCAGCTAATACGGGACAGATGGCAACCCTACCATCAGGTCTACTCCACTATTCAATCATGGCTGATGTACCATTCCCTCTCAACCCCATTTTCCTGCCTATTCCCCATAACCCCTGACATCCATACAAATCAAGAATTATCACCTTAAAAATATCAATTGACTTGTCCTCCAGAGCCGTCTGTGGCAATGAATTCCGCAGATTTATCACCCTCTGACTAAAGATATATTTAAGGCCGAGAATGACAGGTTTGTGATTAGTACGTGTGCTGTCTGTACGTTCTCCCCGTGACCGCATGGGTTTCTCCTAGGTGCTCTGGTTTCCTCCCACACTCGAAAGACGTACAGGTTTGTAGGTTAATTGGCTTGGGTGAAGATTGTAAATTGTCCCTAGTGTGTGTGGGATAGTGATAGTGTACAGGGTGATCACTGTTCGGAGCGGACTCGGTGGTCGAGAAGGCCTGTTTCTGCGCAGTATCTCTGAACTAAAACAAACTAAACCAGACGATAATACCAGCGTCAAGTACCTCCTCTGGCAGCTCGTTCCATTCACCCACCACTCTGTGGTGCGTTTCATTCCAACTCTCCAGGCTTCATGGACTCTATCTTCAACACACTTCAATTCTCCTTCTGGTTATTTGCTGAGCAGATTAAAACATGTGTCCTAGCCCCCCCTGGTACACGCTGCTCTGTGATTGAACTTTTCATCAATTGATTGTTGACTTAAATCAGAAAAAGACAGGATTGTGAGGAGCTTCAGTTCACCAAAGACAAACAGTAGTTGACTTTTACAAAATGCATATTCCCCTGAAAATGGTATCCACATTTAACCTGCTCTTTCAGTCTAAATATTCCACCTGTGTAAATTCTTCTGTTTTGTTTTAACACCTCGACTTTAATTATTTACCATAAAAGCTCAGGCTCGTAAATATTAATGAGCTGAATTTTAATATTCATATTCACTGCTCTGCTGAATTCCACACACACAGATTGTTAATGGGTGCTGCCAGGAGCAGCCCAGTGCTTGGGTACCACAGTGGCACAGCTGGTAGAGCCACAGCCTCACAGCACTAGAGACTCGGGTTCGATACTGACCTCGTGTGCTGTCTGTGTGGAGTTTGCACATTCTCCCTGTGGCTGCTCCGAGTTTCTCCCACATCCCAAAGACGTGCGGGTTTCTAGGTTAATCGGCCCTCTGTAAATTGGATATGAAAGTGGGATAGCATAGAACTAGCGGTAACGGGTGATCAATGGTCGGCTTTGACTCGAGGGGCCGAAGGGCCTGTTTCCTAGCTGAATCTCTACACTAATCTAAAATGTTCAAACTAAATTACTGGAATGGATGCCTTAACAATTCTTCTTCCATTGTTGTCCTTTTTCAATTATTTCCACAGTCTGAATGCAGTATCTCAGACATATTCATTTTACTGATAGAATAATCACACAAACCAACCTCCTTTCCATTGACTCCATCTACACTTCACGCTGCCTCGGCAAGGCCAGCAGCATAACAAGGACCTGTCTCACCCCAGTCACTCCCTCTTCTCCCCTCGCCCATCAGGCAAGTGGTACAGAGGTGTGAAAACGCACACCTCCAGATTCAGGGACAGTTTCTTCCCGGCTGTTATCAGGCAACTGAACCATCCTATCACCATCCAGAGAGCAGTCCTGAGCTACTGTCTACCTCATTGGAGACCCTTGGACAGGGCCGTCTTAATGCAAGGGCCTGATGGGCACTTGCCCGGGGGCCCCACGAGCATAGGGGCCCCATGCTGATCTGTGTATGTTAAGTGACTTGCAATAAATAAATACTACTTTAAAAATGTAGGTTCAATAAGTGCTTTTTTCGCAACATTTTCCATCACTAAGTGCTTCTCACAGCGATCTGTAAGTGCTTTTTGCAACAATGTAGCACCCTAAGTCCATCGCTAAGTGCTTTTCAGTAAGTGCTTTTCGCCGGCACGACAGGGGGGGGGCTGGTAGGGAAAGGGGGGTGGGGGAGAGTAACGGTAGGGGCCCCAGTACACTGCTTTGCCCAGGGGCCCATAATGCTGTAAAAACGGCCCTGCCCTTGGACTATCTTTAATTGGATTTACTGGACTTTATCCTGCACCAAACGTTATTCCCTTTATCATGTATCTGTACACTGTGGATGGCTTGATTGTAATAACGGATTGTCTTTCTGCTGACTGGTTAGCACACATCAAAACTGTGCCTCTGTGCTGTGTTTCACTGTACCTCTGTACACGTGACAATAAACTAAAGTAAACTAAAAGTATAAAAAATTATGAAGTGCATAGATAGGGTAGATAATCCAGGTAAGGTAGACTTCCTCTGGCAGCTCATTTCAACCTATTATTTCTTTGTGTAAAAAGTTTACCCCTCAGGTTAATATTAAATCTTTCCCCTCTCACCTTAAACCTTTGTCCTCTGGTCCTTTGTTCCCCTACTGCGTAAAAGACTCTGTGCATTTATCCTATCTATTTCCCTCATGATTTTACACACCTTTATAAGATTACCCTCATCCTCCCGTATTCCAAAGAACAGTCGTATTAAAAGAGAGAAGCGATGGGGGGCGGGTGTGAAAACTGGTTAGGCTAACGCCCTCTATTACAGTCTGAATATGTTTCAAAACATCACCTGATTCCTCCAAATATCACCTACACATTCCCTCCACAGATGTTGCCTGACCCAGTGAGGTACAAAGAGTCACATCATTCATTTAGTTCCGTTTATTATGGTCACGTGTACCGAGCTATAGTGAAAAGCTTTTGTTTGTGTGCTATGCAGTCAAAGAAAAGACTTTACAGGAATACAATCAGCAGGCCGTCCATAATAATAATAATAATAATAATAATAATACATTTTATTTATATAGCGCTTTTCATATACTCAAAGACGCTTTACAGAGATTTTGAGAACATAGGGGAAATGAATAAATAGATAAATAAGTAAATAAATAAATGAACAGAGAAAGGAGACAGAGGGTGAGGTGACCTTCAGTGGTTGAAGGCAGTACTGAACAGGTGAGACTTCAGCGATGTTTTGAATGTGGTGAGTGTGGGGGAGTCTCTAACGGTTTGGGGTAGTGAGTTCCATAGGGTGGGAGCAGCGATGGAGAAAGCCCTGTCCCCCCAGGATCTGAGTTTAGTCCGGATGTGGGGGGATAGGAGATTGGCAGCGGCAGAGCGGAGGGTGCAGGTGGGAGTGTGCCTGTGGAGGAGGTCAGTCAGGTAGGATGGGGCCAGGTTATGGAGGGCTTTGTAGGTTATGAGGAGGATTTTGTACTGGATTCTCTGGGGGATGGGGAGCCAGTGGAGTTTATAAAGGACGGGGGTGATAATGTACAGATAAAGGATAAAGGGTAGAACATTCAGTGCAAAGTGCAATACTGAGGTCTGATAAAGTCTGATTAAAGATAGTTCAAAGGTCTACAATGTGGTAGATGGGATCAATCTTTCCCTCTCAACCCCATTCTCCTGCCTTCTCTCCATAACTCCTGGTACTCCTGTACTAATCAAGGATCTATCAATCTCTGCCTTAAAAATATGCATTGACGCCCTCCACAGCCGTCTGTGGCAATGAATTCCACTGATAAGCCACCCTCTGGCTAATGAAATTCCTCATTTCCTTTCTAAAGTTACATCCTCTGAAACTATGGCCTCTGGTCCTAGACTCTCCCACTAATGGAAACATCCTCTCCACATCCACTTTAACCAGGCCTTTCTCTATTTGGTTAGTTTCAATGAGGTCCCCCCTCATCCTACTAAACTCCAGCGCGTACAGGCCCAGTTCCATCAAAGGCTCATCATACATTAACCCAATCGTAAACCTCCTCTGGACCCTCTCTAACGCCAGCACATCGCTCCTCAGATATTGGCCGTTGTTTCTGGATCCAATCACGAGCTCAGGGGAGTGCTCTAGAAAGCACAAGGTTTCACCATAAAATGTTTAATAATGTTAAACGGTTGTCTGTGTGGAGTTTTCATGTTCTCCCTGTGATCGCTTGGGTCTCCCCTGGGTGCTCCAGATTCCTTCCACATCCCATGATAAATTCCATTTATTTACAGGTGCTGCCTTACAGCTCCAGAGACCTGGGTTCGATCCTGACTAAGGGTACTGTCTGTATGGAGCTTAAACGTTCTCCCCGTGACCACGTGGGTTTTCTCCAGGTGCTACGGTTTCCTCCCACACACCAAAGCTGCACTGGTTTGTAGGTTAATTTGGCTTTGTAGGTTAATTGGCCCCAGAGCATTGAATAGTGCTAATGTATGGGGTGATCATCGTTGGTTGGCGTGGACTCGGTGGGCCAAAGGGCCTGTTTCCATGCTGTATCTCTAAACTAAACTGAACTAAAAGTAAATGGCACTACTCAAAGAATTAGACTGCTGTTTTAGTATACAGGATGGATTTTTAAACCAATATGTAGAGGAACCGACTAGAGGGCAGGCCATCCTGGACTAGGTTTTGTGTAATGAGGAAGGATTAGTTGGCGATCTTGTGCAAAGCCTCTTGGGCAACAATGACCATAATAGAGTGGAATTCTGCATTAGGATGGAGCGTGACACGGTTAATTCAAAGACTGGTGTCCTGAACTTGAATAAAGGAGACTTTGAAGGGATGAAATGGGAATTGGCTAGGATAGACTGGCAAATTATACTTAAAGGGTTGTCAGTGGAGATGCAATGGCGAAGATTTAAAGACCGCATGGATGAACTCCAGAAATTGTTCATCCCTGTCTGGCAAAGAAATAAAACTGGGAAGGCGGCTCAATCGTGGCAGACAAGGGAAGTCAAGGATCGTGTTAAAGCCAAGGACGAGCCATATAAATTGGCAAGAGGAAGCAGCAAACCAGAGGACTGAGAGAAATTTAGAACTCAACGGAGGAGGACAAAGAGGATAATTAAAGGGAAAAAAGAGCATGAAAGAAAGCTTGAGGGGAATATAAAAACGGACTAAAGGTTTCTACAGGCATGCAAAAAGGAAAAGATTAGTGAAGACGAATCCCTTACAGTCAGAGACAGGTGAATTTATAATGGGAAACAAGGAAATGGCAGAACAGTTAAAACGAGTTGTTGACCCTATTACCTCTATAGGGTATCAACTGACGTGCCAAACAAAACACTCTAAACCAAGGTTTAATTTAGTTTAGTACAACTTAATCTTTATTAACACTAGAGTAACTTTAAACGTGCATGCAAACAATTGACGTCCAATAACTTCTCATTTACTTTACTATTTCAACATCACTTCTTAAACTAAATCACAAAACTCATGACTTGGAGTCAGATATTACCTGTATGAATGAATTGGCCATATTCACTGTGTTGGTAGGGGGTAGCCTTCTCTGAGCTTCGAACTCAGGTCTTTTCTTCTTGCGATGGTTGTTCCCTCGTTGTTGCCCCCGATGTCTCAGACCGCCCTACTTTACACTAATTTTCCGTCCATCTTCGAAAGGAAGCCTTTGCTCTAACCCAAGGCTTGTACTCGCTGGAATTTAGAAGATTGAGGGGGGATCTTATAGAAACTTACAAAATTCTTAAGGGGTTGGACAGGCTAGATGCAGGAAGATTGTTCCCGATGTTGGGGAAGTCCAGAACAAGGGGTCCCAGTTTAAAGATAAGGGGGAAGTCTTTTAGGACCGAGATGAGAAAGTTTTTTTTTCACACAGAGAGTGGTGAATCTGTGGAATTCTCTGCCACAGAAGGTAGTTGAGGCCAGTTCATTGGCTATATTTAAGAGGGAGTTAGATGTGGCCCTCGTGGCTAAAGGGATCAGGGGGTATGGAGAGAAGGCAGGTACAGGATACTGAGTTGGATGATCAGCCATGATCATATTGAATGGCGGTGCAGGCTCAAAGGGCTGAATGGCCTACTCCTGCACCTATTTTCTATGTTTCTATGTTTCTATGTTTCTATGTTTCTATGTTTCTATGTTTCTATGTTTCTATGTTTCTATGGCTTTCCAGGCAATCATTTCAAGCTGTCACTCCTCCAAGGGCTGAATAAACAAAACACGTCTTTATTCCTTATCATGTTCGGGTGTTCTTAATTATGTTGCTTGTTCATATCTCCTTCTCATTATAGAGTTATTTTGCAATATGTCCGTTCCAGGCACCTTATCTTCTCAAGGCCGTACTGCCTGGCCGTGAAGGTACCTCCAGCTCTGCTCCCACCAGATGTCAATGATGTGACTGTTTTCACTGCGCTGCTTTGTTCTCCTGGCTCCAGCATTTCACTCTGTCTGTCTCTAGTTAGTAGCATCCTCCCAAAGCCTGTCAGGATACTTGACATCCAGTCCCAGGCTATATATCCCCCCTTTGATCCATTGAGAGTTTAGCGAATTGGATCACACTGAACCTTGGCCATTTCATCTCATGCACGTAAATATCCGAGTCTTTGCCATGTTACAATTTTCCCCAAAGCACGCAAATTGTAATGAAGATCATTACGATACTCTAAAAGCATTATTTCCCTCATCTTTACCTTATCTATACACGTTTGACCCTGCTTGTTGCCGTTATAATTTGTCAGTTCTTACTTGATCTCTAACATTTGTCCTTTCTGATCTATGATTACGTTTCTGCAGTTACAATTCCATGTTTAGCTTTCTCTCTATTCCCACTTTCCAACGTTTAAACATCATCAATACATACACTTGATATATTAAAATTAAAACCATCACAATGATAGCAATGTGGAAGGCAATCCTTACCCACGGGTGAATTTGTACATTTGCACCCCAGTTACAAATATCATCCCACCAGCTGGTTTCCTCAATTTTTTAATATTCATCTCAATTTCTCCAGTGTGCTGGATGACCTTAATGAATGTACTGTGGGCATTAATTAGCTGTTTCTTTATCCATTGTAAATTCTCAGGCAGGAGCCTAACTTCAGTAATATATTTTTGGAAGAATTTGACTAAATCTTCCTTTATTCCCTCAGTAACTTCCGTCATGATTTCATTGCGTTTA
This sequence comes from Rhinoraja longicauda, assembly GCF_053455715.1. Taxonomy (NCBI): domain Eukaryota; kingdom Metazoa; phylum Chordata; class Chondrichthyes; order Rajiformes; family Arhynchobatidae; genus Rhinoraja; species Rhinoraja longicauda. The sequence continues at coordinate 22,058,950 of NC_135973.1, read as the reverse complement.
TGTAAATCAATCAACTCGATTTTACCAATTCTGGCGGGTATTTGCAGGTTAATACAGAAGGTCTTATTGGTAATAGGACATGCCTGAGCACCACACTGATATTCCTTTAAAGAAGTGGTTATACAGTATTCCCCTTTCCCTCTGTATGCACCCTTGGTGATGTCCACCCTCAACGCCCCAGCTTCCATTGTACAATTCAAATCTGCCTTCGCCTCCAATCCACATATAGCTTGTTCATTGCCATGTACAGGGTACAATTCTGTCAGTATGCTGGCTGTACCTACCAATCCTTCTGTCTTTCCTGTGGCATAAGGCAGAACATCTTCATGTCCTGGCCATATCCCTTCCCTGATAATGCTTGTATTTTCTACTTGGTAAACTTCCAGCCCACGATTATCCTGAGGGATTATTAGAAGTCCCAGTATCATTCCCAAAGCTTTACCAGCAGCTCCCCCACAACCTTCCTTGAACCAGACTTGACTTAATTGGTGGAATTGACTCCCTGGTATCCTGGGATGCATTTCCCTGTTGGTTAAATTCCTCAAGTGGTCATCACTAATACAAGAGGGAAAGCTCTTCCTTGGTTATATATCGGCCTGACATCTTGAGCTGCTCCGACACTGATTGGCATCCCCTCTGTTATCAACTATTTCACTTTGCAGAACATCAATTATCTGCAAAACACAAGTAATATCTGCTCTTATTTACAGTTCTTGGTATTGGCTAATAAGCCAGTATTTTAATACGTCTTGACTTAATTTTTTGCTTGCGATGGATGGGATTCGGAGACAATGTCTCACACACATCCACCAGGATGTGGCACTGGTGGTTACTTTGTTCACTGAATGATTTCAATTGATTGACATGATACCATCCATTTCACATGGAATCGTTCTGTTGGTCAGTTTTCTGAATTATGGTTTCAGGGTTCTATTCATTCTTTCACTTACACCACTTGACTGTGGATGGTTTGCTAGGTGGAGTTTCTGGTTTATTCCCAATAAGGACGTTACGTCCTGCATGACCTGGGCAGTAAAGTGTGTGCTTTGGTCTGACTCCATGCTGTGTGGAAGTCCGCATTTGGTAAATATCTGCCGGTAGCAATGCATCACCCGTGGTCTGAGCTGTGTCATTCCTAACGCATTTGGTGAATGTGTCAATGATTACCAAGATATACTTACATCCATCCCCTTGCATGGTTTTTTAGAGATACAGATTTAGAGATACAGCGCGGAAACAGGCCCTTCGGCCCACCGGGTCCGCGCCGCCCAGCGATCCCCGCACATTAACACTATCCTACACACACTAGGACAATTTTTACATTTGCCCAGCCAATTAACCTACATACCTGTATGTCTTTGGAGTGTGGGAGGAAACCGAAGATCTCGGAGAAAACCCACGCAGGTCACGGGGAGAACGTACAAACTCCGTACAGACGGCGCCCGTAGTCAGGATCGAACCTGAGTCTCCGGCGTTGCATTCGCTGTAAGGCAGCAACTCAGCTTTTAATTCATCCAGTGCTTGCTTCAACCCTTTGGTGTCCCTGAACGTTGTGACATTATCAAATAATTATTTAATTACAATCGTGGGTGGGTACCACATAACATCCATTTTTAAGGACAAGTCTGTCCTCCACTTGTATCTTAGTTAACATAGAAACATAGAAAATAGGTGCAGGAGGAGGCCATTCCACCAGCACCACCAGGAGGAGCTAGCACCGCCATTCATTGTGATCATGGCTGATCATCCACAATCAGTAACCTGTGCCCAACTGCTCCCCATGTCCCTTGATTCCACTAGCCCCCAGAGCTCTATCTAACTCATATGAAACTGGGTAAATTCCGTCTCGGATTTGTTTTAGTTCATTTTCTGTGATTTGAGCCCATATCAGATCTTCCATCAAACTCTGATAGACTGGGACTGCATCTAACTGTTCACCTATTGGTGGTTGCTATACCTCTGCTTCTTGGGCACCTAACTTTGCCAATTCATCTGCTTGTATGTTCCCGGCAGGGGAACATCTATGGTGTGCTTTTACTTTAATGATACCATATTCTCCCCCTTGTTCTTCCTGAATGATGTATCTGGAGGCAGATGGTAAAGGTTTACCGTCCGCTGACATCAAACCCCTCGCTTCCCATCGTGGCAAAAAATCAGTTAGGCGGTTACATACATACATGCTGGCTGAGCACATGTCAACTGTTAGAGAAACTTGTCAGGGAGGCTGACCATATAGGCAGGCTACTGCTTCGAGCTCAGCATTCTGAGCCTCATTCTCGCTGGTAGTTTTAAAGCTATTTCTGCTAGCAGTGTGCCTTGGTCATGACACATACTGTCATCCTGATTCCATTGACTATCCTAGAAAATCCATCAACAAAAATGTTTAAAGTAATATCTGTGGCTTCATTTTCATTAGCAGTTTGTCTGTAGTCCTCACTACTCCCCGTATCATATAATGCTTTGCTCTACAGCCTCCCGCCATTTTGTTTTGAGACAAATGGTCCCTTGGGATGTTGGGATCATTCCCAACATGGGAATGTTGACACTATTGTGTCAATTGATACAATTAACACTATTGCTGTTCTCCAGTGTAATTAGTTTGGTTTAGTTTATTGTCACAATAGACAATAGACAATAGACAATAGGTGCAGGAGTAGGCCATTCAGCCCTTCGAGCCAGCACCGCCATTCAATGCGATCATGGCTGATCACTCTCAATCAGTACCCCGTTCCTGCCTTCTCCCCATACCCCCTCACTCCGCTATCCTTAAGAGCTCTATCCAGCTCTCTCTTGAAAGCATCCAACGAACTGACCTCCACTGCCTTCTGAGGCAGAGAATTCCACACCTTCACCACTCTCTGACTGAAAAAGTTCTTCCTCATCTCCGTTCTAAATGGCCTACCCCTTATTCTTAAACTGTGGCCCCTTGTTCTGGACTCCCCCAACATTGGGAACATGTTTCCTGCCTCTAATGTGTCCAATCCCCTAATTATCTTATATGTTTCAATAAGATCCCCCCTCATCCTTCTAAATTCTGTCACGTGTACTGAGGTACGGTGAAAAGCTTTTAGAACATCTGCAAAGAAAATATGATTATGTCAAAACAACTTTGGAAAGAAACACCAAAACTCAATATCAGCATGTCAAAGTCTTGCGCAAAATTTTTTAAGCTTCTGGAAAATAAACATTCTTGTTAGCAAAACAACTTTTAAGATTGCTTCCTAATGTTCCAGTTACTCAAAATCCCAATTTCAAATTCCAAATTTAAATATATCCTAATAACCAACATCCACAAATGCCAATTTCTTTCTGAAATGAAGGCATCTCATATCCGGAATGGACACTCATATTTCCAACATGGCCAGTGTGGAATCCTGGTTTTCCTTAAATTAATTTCCAAGGAAAGAAACGATATATAAATAGAAAAAAAATAGGACAAAACAAAACTCGATGTTTGCACTTTGCCTTTAACTTGTCAATTTTATGTTGGCACTTGGCATGATCGGTTGGTTTATACATATCTTCCCTTCCTACTTTGGAGGGCTTTTATTGCTGCCTGCAGGTCTGTGCATTTGTCTGCTGCTGCAGTCTCCTGCTTCACAGTCTCGCACATTCTGACTGTCCTGTCCTTCTCCTGATAAACCTGACCAAACTGTGTTTGAAATTGATTCAGGTGCATCAGATGCAGCTGATTCTTCTGTTCCTCCTCTGCTACCATTCTCACGCAACTTACTCCCTTCTTGTTTTACGGCTTCTAATTCCTCTTTTAAATGGAGCTGATTATTTCGTGCTCCTTCCAATTCCTGCTTTAACTGCAGCTGGTTCCCTTGCACTTCTTGTTCCACAATTTCTAATTCCTTCTTCAACTTTGAATTCTCAATTTCCTTTTCCCATAACCCACTCATACCACTGGCTATTGCTGTAGCCTGACAAATCTTTGAGGCTTGTCTTGCTTTTCGTTTCCTTGCTTCTGTCCCAAGGAACCCGAACCCTATCATATCATATCATATATATACAGCCGGAAACAGGCCTTCTCGGCCCACCAAGTCCGTGCCGCCCAGTGATTCCCGTACATTAACACTATCCTACACCCACTAGGGACAATTTTTACATTTACCCAGCCAATTAACCTACATACCTGTACGTCTTTGGAGTGTGGGCGGAAACCGAAGATCTCAGAGAAAACCCACGCAGGTCACGGTGAGAACGTACAAACTCCTTACAGTGCAGCACCCGTAGTCAGGATCAAACCTGAGTCTCCGGCGCTGCATTCGCTGTAAAGCAGCAACTCTACCGCTGCGCTACCGTGCCGCCCTCTGATATTTTATCTGCAAACTCGACCCACACGGGCCCTGGTGAGACTGCACCTGGAGTACTGTGTGCAGTTTTGGTCTCCAAATTTGAGGAAGGATATTCTTGCTATTGAGGGCGTGCAGCGTAGGTTTACTAGGTTAATTCCCGGAATGGCGGGACTATCATATGTTGAAAGACTGGAGCGACTAGGCTTGAATACACTGGAATTTAGAAGGATGAGAGGGGATCTTATCAAAACGTATAACATTATTAAGGGGTTGGACAAAATTCTTAGAGGATTGGACAGGGTAAATGCAGAAAAAATGATCCCGATGTTGGGGGAGTCCAGAACCAGGTGTCTCACAGTTTAAGAATAAGCGGTAGGCCAACTTTTTCACCCAGAGACTTGTGAATCTGTGGAATTCTCTGCCACAGAAGGCAGTGGAGGCCAATTCACTGGATGTTTTCAAGAGAGAGTTAGCTCTTAGCTGGGAGCCAAGGGATATGGGGAAAAAGCCGGAACAGAGTACTGATTTTGGATGATCAGCCATGATCTTATTGAATGGCGGTGCTGGCTTCAAGGGCCTAATGGTCTACTGCTGCACCTATTTTCTGTTTCTATGTTTCTATGTTAGTGGCACTGAGGTAACTACTGCTGAGATCCTCGATTGAATTTTATTAAATCTGACAACTGGGGTGAAGAAAAATGCAAGACCGTTGTTTTTTTTTAATGATTGAAAGAACCAAGCCTCCTTCACAGAGGGGAACCCATCACCCATTTACACTGAAGACAGACACAAAATGCTGGAGTAACTCAGCGGGTCAGGCAGCTTCTCTGTGGAGAGAAGGAATGGGTGAGCTTTCGGGTCAAGACCCTTCTTCAGACACAACGTCTTCAGATGCTTCTCGACCCGAAACGTCACCCATTCCTTCTCTCCAGAGATGCTGCCTGTCCCGCTAAGTTACTCCAGCATTTTGTGTCTATCTTCAGTGTAAACCAGCATCTGCAGTTCCTTCCTACACACTTACGTATGCTGTGCCAACATGTATGTACCGGCAACACACATGTGCCCTGCAAGAGGGTGCATCCAACATCATCACTGGGCAGGAGCACGTCACAAAATATCTGCAGGATTCAAGGATTCAGATGAATGAATGGAAAAAGCACTTTGTGAAGAGCTGGGATAACTATTTATTAAAGCAAAATACAAGTAAAATACAGAAAAACTATCAATAATGTAACAATGCAAAATAACAGGTTTGAGTTTAGTTCATTGTCACGTGTACCGACATACAGTGAATAACTTTCTTGTTGGGTGCGAAGCAGTCGGTGGAAAGACAATCCATGATCACAATAGAGGCGTCCACAGTGTACAGATACGTGAACGAGGAAATACCGTGGGTAACGTTTAACGCAAGACAAAGCCGGTAAAGTCCGATCAAAGATCATTCGAGGGTCTCCAATGAGGTAGAGAAGAGCTCAGGATTGCTCTCTAGTTGGTAGGATGGTTCGGATGCCCCACAATAGCTGGGGACAACCTGTGTGTCCCTGAATCTGTAGGTATGCGGTTTCACACTTTGAAACATTTTGCCCTGGGGAAGACGAAGGAACTGCACATACTGGTTTACAACGAAGATACACGCAAAATGCTGGAGTAACTCAGCGGGGACAGGCAGCATCTCTGGAGAGAAGGAAAGGGTGACGTTTCGGGTTGAGACCCTTCTTCAGAGATGCTGCCTGTCCCCGCTGAGTTACATCAGCATTTGGTGTCTGCTTGCCCAATGGTATAGAAGTGTGAAAACGCACACCTTCAGATTCAGGGCCCCCCCTGTGCGCGTTCAAGTCTCTTGTCTGCATTGGCTGGCCCCGGCACACACCATGGCCCAAGCTCTCTCTCTCTCTCTCTCTCTCTCTCTCTCTCCCCCTCTGAGGTTCCTCCCTTTCCCCAAAGGTGAAGAGCTCTCCCTCTCTCCCTCCCTCCCTCTCTCTCTCTCTCCACGTCCAGGTGAAGATCTGCACTAATGGTGGAAGCGTGCACTTATGCACTAACCTTATCACTAAGAACCACAGGTCACTCCGTGTTAAAACCAACTATCCACCTTGGTGCCACCTCGGTGTGAGTTATGTGTCCTATCAGACACCAAGCTCAGCTCGGATGTCACTAGGAAGACAAAGCTTATCTTTTTTTTCTCTTTTTTTAACATTTAAAAATATACTTTATTCAAGGAATAAATACATACAATGATCACATGACTTTACATGATCACAATCGAGCCGTCCACTGTGTACAGATATTTTGCCACTTACATTGGCGGTGCCGAGTCTTGTTGCCACTCAAACAGTTGACGCTTGATTAATGAAGAGTGTTGATGGTTAGTTGTGGGGCCTGCTGTGTTATATATGAGATGCATCTCCATCCCTGCTGACTTGGTCCACACTGCCCACTACGAAGTGTCAGCCTGGCATTTTCAGGCAATTTCTGTTTAAAGGCCAATTGCAGTCCTATGTTGCAGTTCCATTCATCAGCTTCATTCGTCAATGGACCCCCTGTGGTGAGTTGCTTCAGTACAGCCGCTCGGTACACCAGCCTGAACACCATACACACACTGGGAAGCATCCAGGCCGCAGATCCATCAGTCATCCTTGCTCCATTCACAACATCGCTGTGACTTCCTGCAGGCTCCAACTATTTAACAATGGCCCCTGTCACACTCCCCTTTCCCATCATCACTGTAGGGTGCCATGCGTAAAAGAGAAAGAGAGAGAGAGAGAGAGAGAGAGAGAGAGAGAGAGAGAGAGAGAGAGAGAGAGAGAGAGAGAGAGAGAGAGAGAGAGAGAGAGAGAGAGAGAGAGAGAGAGAGAGAGAGAGAGAGAGAGAGAGATGGAGAAAGATAGCGAAAAATAGAGATAGAGAGAGATAGGGAGAAATAGTGAGAGAGAGATACAGTAGATATAGACTAAGATAGAGAGATAGTGATGGAGAGAGATGGAGAGAGAATGGCGAGGGGGAGAGGGGAGGGGGGAGGGAGGGAGGGAAAAGGGGATGGATAGATGGATGGAGGGATTTTTTAGATAGATAATAGACAGACAGACAGACAGACAGGTAGACAGGCAGACAGGTAGACAGGCAGACAGGTAGACAGGCAGACAGATAGACAGATAGACAGATAGACAGATAGACAGATAGATAGATAGATAGATAGATAGATAGATAGATAGATAGATAGATAGATAGATAGATAGATAGATAGATAGATAGATAGATAGATAGATAGATAGATAGATAGATAGATAGATAGATAGATAGATAGATAGATAGATAGATAGATAGATAGATAGATAGATAGATAGATAGATAGATAGATAGATAGATAGATAGATAGATAGATAGATAGATAGATAGATAGATAGATAGATAGATAGATAACAGAAACAGGCCCTTCGGCCAACCAAGTCCATGTTTACCCTAATCCTGCATTTTGTATCCTCCCCACACTTTTATCAACTTCCTTCTGAATCTATTGCTTACCGACACACTGGGGCCAATTAACCTACAAACCCGCATGTCTTTTTGATGAGGAAACCAGAGCGTCCAGAGGAAACCCACGCAGTCACAGGGAGAATGTACAAACTCCGTACAGACAGCACCCGTAGTCAGGATTGAACCCATGTATCTGGCGCTGTGAGGCACCGTCTCTACCGCTGTGCCAGTGTGCCGCCCATAATGTAACGAAGTGGTTCAAGAGGTTGGCTATGATTATCATGACATCAGTACACCCATATTCAGTAGCACATCCTCTAATTTATGGAAAGTACAGCTTCACACAATACACTTGCTGACATCCAAACACATGTGTAATTATCCATGAACTTCCATCTGTGGGATTGTTTTCATGATTCCCAACTACCTGGGGGGGGGGGCACAGTAGCAGAGGTAGAGTTGCTGCCTTGTAACGCCAGAGGCCCGGGTTCCATCCTGACTACGGGTGGTGTCTGTACGGAGTTTGTACGCTCTGCCTGTGACTGCGTGGGTTTTTCCCGAGTGCTCCAGTTTCCTCCCACACTCTACAAAATTACAGAGTGCTCCGATTTCCCCTCAGATGATAGAATTACAGGTTTGTATGTTAACGTACACAGGGCTGTGTGGAGCTTTTGCGTTCTCCTTGTGACCGTGTGGGTTTTCGCCTGGTGCTTTCGTTTCCTCCCACATGCCAAAGACGTTCAAGTTTCTTAGGTTAACCGGCCTCTGTAAATTGCCCCTGGTGTGTGTAGGACAGTTCCAGCATAGGGGGTGATCGCTAGTGGGCACGGGGTTCAGTGGGGGTGAAGGGCCTAGTTCCACACTGCATCTCTAAAACTAAAAACTCAAACCAATACTGCTCACAACATTACAATCACAACTCGTACAAGAAGAGATGGGCGGAAGGACAAAGTCCCCTAGACCTCGACTAATGCAATTAGCAATTGTCTACAAGTCTCCACTTTCCCCCGCGGCCATCTGTTATTCCATATATTTGACATTACTGGATATGTGCTCTTCAGCAGATCAGGCCCATTAGTCCACACTATTGATTGGTGTGTGACACTTTAGATTAAGACTGGTGGAAGAAATACTCTCTTTAGTTTTTGTTCAGTGATGCTTCCATCAGCCAGGAAGTGGAGTGTTATAATTGCATGCAGCCCCAGTGTAACACGGTAGGAATGGGAATGTATCTTCAGAGGCACAGTGCAGGGAGTGAGGAGATGGGTGTGTGTTTAGTTTACCGACATAACGCGGAGCCAGGCCCTTCGGCCCGTCGGGTCCACTCCCACCGCCCATTCACTCCAGTTCTATGTTACCTGTATACTAAAACTCTCGTTTGTTATCTTGTTTGTGACTGAACTTCAGCCAAAACGGTACACGATAGTGCGACAATTTTAGGCCCACCTTACTCACCGTTGTCACTTTACTGATAATGCGAGCAGTTTTATTGAAATCGGTGTTATATTTTAAAAGTTATTCACATTTTAAAGTTTAAAAGGAGGGGATGGGGGGGGGGGAGGGAGGAGGGAGGGAGGGGGGAGTGGGGGAGAAGGGAGAGGGAGAGGGGAGGGGGGGGTTGAGGAGAGAGGGGGGCGAGGAGAGGGTGCTGCACCAATGCAGGAGAGGTTTGGGCCCAACGGGTCCACTTGGTCTAGTACCACTTAAAAGGATGAGGGGAGGACAGCATTGAAACTTACCTAATAGTGAGGCCTGGAGAGAGTGGATGCAGAGAGTGGATGTAGAGAAGATGTTTTCACTAGTGGGAGAGTCCAGAACCAGAGGCCGTAGCCTCAGAATAAAAAGATGTACCTTTAGGAATGAGATGAGGAGGAATTTCTTTAGTCAGGGGGATGGGGAGGGGGGGGGGGGGGGGGGAATCTATGGAATTCATTGCCACAGATAACTGTGGAGGCCAAGTCAATGGATATTGGTAAGACAGAGATTGACAGATTCTTGATTGGTAAGGGTGTCAGGGATTATGGGGAGAAGGCAGGAGAATGGGGTTGAGGGAAAGATAGATCAGCCATGATTGAATGGCGGAGTAGACGAGGGCCAAATGGCCTAATTCTGCTCCTAGAACTCATGAACATGAACCTGAACTTCTCATCAATCCCTTGCAGACGAGGGGCAACTTTACAGAGGGTAATTAACCCTCAAACCCGCTTGTCTTTGGGATGTGGAAGGAAGCCGGGGGAAACCGATGGAGGAAACCCACACGGTCACAGGGGAAGGGAGCGGCTGAGATCAGGATCAAACCCAGGTCTCCGGTGCTGGAAGGCAACAGCTCTACCAGCTGTGCCACTGTGCCAACCTCAGAGAAAGGATCGGAGAGTGAAAGAGGGAGAGTGAAAGGGAAGGAGAGGGTGGGAGAGATTGGAAAGAGCGAGTATGGGCAGGGCAGGGGCGGGGGGAGAGGGAGAGAGAGAGAGAGAAAGTAGAGAGGGTGTAGGAAAAGTGAGCAGAGTGAGATTTGCGCGAGTGAGGGAGAAAGGGATTTTGGAAGGAAGTGGGAGAGAGTGGGAGAGTGTGTGTGTGGAGGGAGATTAAGGGAGAAATGGAGGAGGAATGGCAGATCAAGAGGAAAGAAGAGTGGAACGGGAATGAGAGAGGGAGAGAGTGGAACGGAAGTGAGAAAAAGAGGAGAGAAAGGGAAGTGAGAAAGAAAGAAAGAGAGTGAGGAAGGGGATTGAGAAAGGGAGAGGGAGATGGATTGAGAGAAAAAGAGAGAGAGGGAGTGAGAATGAGAGAGAGCGTGGGAAAGAGAGATGGAGAGAGAGGATGAAAAGGTAAGAGGGATTGAGGAGCGAGGGAGAGAATGTGAGGGAGGAGAGTGTGAGAACGTGAGAGAGAGAGAGAGAGAGAGAGAGAGAGAGAGAGAGAGAGAGAGAGAGAGAGAGAGAGAGAGATCAGGAGAGATGGAGAGGGAGGGGAGAGAGGGAGGGAGAGAGAGAGTGAAAGGAGAACAGGAAAGAGAGTGAGTAAACGAGAGGGTTGGGGGAATGAGACAGTGATGGATAGAGAGAACGAGGAAGACAGTAATGGAGAGAGAGCGGGGGACAGAAGGGGCCAGCTCCACGTCGAAGCATGCCTGGCCATGAGATTTCTCCACCTCCTCTCACCTCTTCCTGTTGACCACTCAATCTTAACACGTCAGGCTCTTTCTCTCCCCCAATGTACAGTGCATTCAGAAAGTATTCAGACCCCTTCACCTTTTCCACATTTTGTTACGTTACAGGCTCATTTTAAAATGGATTAAATTCTTTTTTTTATCATCAATCTCCACACAATACCCCATAATAAAAAAGCGAAAACAGGTGTATAGACATTTTTGCAAAGTAATTAAAAAGAAATAGCTGATATATCACATTTACATAAGTATTCAGACCCTTTGCTATGACACTCAAAATTGAGCTTATGTTCATCCTGTTTCCATTGATTATCCTTGAGATGTTTCTACAACTTGATTGAAGTCCACCAGTGGTAAATTAAATTGATTGGACATGATTTGGAAGGGCCCACACCTGCCTATATAAGGTCCCACAGTTGGCAGTGCATGTCAGAGCAAAAACCAAGCCATGAAGACAAAGGAATTGTCCGTGGACCTCCGAGACAGGATTGTGTCGAGACACAGATCTGGGGAAGGGTATAAAACAATTTCTGCAACATTGCAGGTCCCGAAGAGCACAGTGGCCTCTGTCATTCTTAAATGGAAGAACTTTGGAACCACCAGGACTCTTCATAGAGCTGGCCGCCCGGCAAACTGAGCAATCGGGAGAGAAGGGGCTTGGTCAGGGAGGTGACCAAGAACCTGATGGTCACTCTGACAGAGCTCCAGAGTTCCTCTGTGAATCCATTTTAAAACAAGGCTGTAACGTAACAAAATGTGGAAAAAGTGAAGGGATCCGAATACTTTCTGAATGCACTGCATTTCCTCAAAAGGCAAACATGCAGTGACCTTCAAGCACATGCCATGTAATCTCGACTAATTCAAAGGCCGTTAGGAATGGGCAACGTTCTCCACAGACTTTGAGGGTGTCGATGCATTGGGAGGGAGACAGGCTTCTGGGACACACTTACCAAATGAGGCATAAAATGAAATGGCAGAGGATATGTTGTCAGTACAGCAAAACGATGCTTAAACGAGAACCTAGGCTGGCGGAAGTGCACTATAAATCTTGCTGCCTAGACAACACATCTATTGATTTTGCTAATCACAATTGATTAGAATGTAAAAAAAACAATTCTAGCTCCCTTTTTTTTCGCAGAATCCCAACGCTAATTGCCATTTGCTTCTTTTTTTTTCTGGTCTTTTTCAACGTTTGAATGATGAATATTCTCTCATGGTCTGGTCCAATTTAATTAGGAAAAGCAATCTGTCTTGTTTTAAATTGTTTGAAAAGAGACACGGATTTTTTTTGTTTGTTGTTGTCCTTTAGTGGGATATATGCCCGGGGAATTGAAGATGAGTCCAGCACTCTGCAGATTCATTAGCATCTGAAGCTTTAGACCTTAGATATACAGCGTGGAAACAGGCCCTTCGGCCCACCTAGTCCGCACCGACCAACGATCACCCCGTACACCAGCACTATCCTACACACCAGGGACAATTTTACAATGTTACCATGCCGATTAACCTACCAATCTGCACGTCTTCGGAGTGTGGGAGAAACCTGACCACCCACGCAGTCACAGGGAGAACGTACAAACTCCACGCAGACAGCACCCAGAGTCGGGATCAAATACAGGTCTCTGGCGCTGTGAGGCAGCAACTCTACCGCTGCGCCACCGTGCCACCCTTCAAGCTCGGATGGTGAATCTCTGGGTTTCCTAATTACCGAGAATATCTGATCATTGTTGTGTTGTGCATTGGAACATAGAACTCAAAAACATTGCCCGTCTCCGTCCATCCCTCTCCTCCACAGCTGCAGAAACCCTCATCCACGCCTTCATCACCTCCCGTCTGGACTACTGCAACAGCCTCCTCTATGGCACACCCTCAAAAATCATCAGTAAACTTCAATACATTCAAAACTCCGCTGCCCGTCTACTCACCCACTCCCCGATCCGTGACCATATCACCCCCGTCCTTTACAAACTCCACTGGCTCCCCATCCCCCAGAGAATCCAGTACAAAATCCTCCTCATGACCTACAAAGCCCTCCATAACCTGGCCCCATCCTACCTGACCGACCTCCTCCACAGGCACACTCCCACCTGCACCCTCCGCTCTGCTGCTGCCAATCTCCTGTCCCCCCCCCCCCATCCGGACCAAACTCAGATCCTGGGGGGACAGGGCTTTCTCCATCGCTGCTCCCACCCTCTGGAACTCACTACCCCAAACCGTCAGAGACTCCTCCTCACTCACCACATTCAAAACATCACTGAAGTCTCACCTGTTCAGCACTGCCTTCAACCACTGAAGGTCACCTCACCTTCTGTCTCCTTTCTCTGTTCGTTTACTTATTTATCTATTTATTCAATTCTCTATGTTCTAGAAATCCCTGTAAAGCGTCTTTGAGTGTTTGAAAAGCGCTATATAAATGTAATGCATTATTATTATTATTATTATTACATCACAGGAACAGGTCCTTCAGCCCACAATGTCTGCACCGAACATAATGCCAAATTAAACTAATATTCCCTGCCTACATCTGAGATATATCTCTCCATTCCCTGCTTATCCAAACGCCTTCCGGAAAGCCTCTTAAACACCACCATCGTATCTGCCTCCACCACCAACACTGGCAGAGCGTTCCAGGTACCCACCACTCTCTGTGTAAAAAGCTTCCCCTGCATATTAGGGGTGGCACAGTGGCACAGGGGCAGAGTTGCTGCCCAACAGCACCTTCCACAAACTTAAATCGGACTTTCCCGGACTTCAATGTTATATCTTTGTACCCTTTATCCTTTATCTGTGCACTGCAGATGGCTTGATTGGATTTTTGGACAGTCTTTTTCTTGACTGGATAGCAAGCAAACAAAAGCTTTTCACTGTACCTCGCTCGGCACATGTGACAATATGCGGCATGGTGGCGCAGCGGTAGAGTTGCTGCCTGGCAGCGCTTGCAGCGCCGGAGACCCGGGTTCAATCCGACTACGGGTGCAGCCGTCCGGAGTTTGCACGTTCTCCCCGTGACCGCGTGGGTTTTCTCTGAGATCTTCGGTTTCCTCCCAAAGACGTACAGGTTTGTAGGCTAATTGGCTTGGTATAAGTGTAAATTGTCCTTAGTGTGTGCAGGATAGTGTTAATGTGCGGGGATCACTGGTCGGCACGGACTCAGTGGGCCGAAGGGCCTGTTTCCGCGCTGTATCTCTAAACTAAAGTAAACTAATAATAAACTAAACTAAACTAATTGTTGAGACACAGGAACACTTTCGCTGAACTCTCGCGCTCAGTCTGCCAAGGCCTGCTGGATCTCCAGGTCGCTAATCGTTTTAACTCCCCTTCCCATTCCCACACTGACCTTCCTGTCCCGGGCCTCCTCCATTGCTAGAGTGAGGTCACGCACAAACTGGAGGCAGAGCACCTCATATTCTGCCTGGGCAGCTTACAACGCAGTGGGATGAACATTGAATTCACCAATTTTAGGTACACCCCACCCCCCTTTATACCCCCTCTTTCCCCTGAGCCCCACAATGGTGGAAACGTTCTCCTTTTCACCCGCCCCCTCCCACATATACCCTTCCCTTGGCTTTACATTTCACTCCTTTTTCTTTCCTTGTCTCACACCCTTTTCCCTCCTTTGACCACCCATCTGCCAATCAACCTCCCCCGCCCCCCTCCTCCCCCAACTTCTCACCTGCATCCACCCATCACTCACCAGGCTTTGTCTCACCCACCACCTCTCTCCCCTGCTACAATCAGTTTGAGGAATCAGTCCCGACCCAAAACGTTGCCTATCCATGTCCTCCACAGATGCTGCCTGACCCGCTGAGTTTCTCCAGCACTTTGTGATTTAAAAATAAAAATGTTGACTATTTTAAAGGTTTTCAGACTTGTTAGGATTAGATCACATCCTCCAAAATCTTTCGGGCTAACTCTGGCCCGGATCTTGTGGTGAGCGGTTTGTAGCCAGTTTTTTTTGTAGCGACCAGCAGATCTATTTTTATGCAGGTATTTAAAAATATTTATAGTATCTTACATTTTGCAGAGTGTCTACTTTTGTGCTGGAAGGAAGGTTTGTAGTATGTTGTACTTGCTTCTTTGGCAGCCATCCCCTCAAAGGCAAATCAGCCAACGTAATCAAAGACTTGTCCCACCCTTCTTCTCTCTGATCCTGTCCAGCAGAAGGTACAGAAGCTTGAAAGCACGCATCACCAGACTCGGGAACAGCTTCTCTGTTATCAGGCTTCTGAACAGCCCTTCTGTAAGCTGGGGTACTGTCCGATTCACCTCTACCCCATTGTGGACATTGATTTTAGATTTTTTTTAGATTTAGATTTAGAGATACAGCGTGGAAACAGGCCCTTCGGCCCACCGAGTCCGCGCCGCCCAGCGATCCCCGCACATTAACACTACCCTATACACACACTAGGGACAATTTTTTTTTACATTTACCCAGTCAATTAACCTACAAACCTGTACGTCTTTGGAGTGTGGGTGGAAACCGAAGATCTCGGAGAAAACCCACGCAGGTCACGGGGAGAACGTACAAACTCCGTACAGACGGCGCCCGTAGTCAGGATCGAACCTGAGTCTCCGGCGCTACATTCGCTGTAAGGCAGCAACTCTACCGCTGTGCCACCGTGCCGCCATTGGTCTCTGGAACTGAGGCGCTACGATGCTGAGAACTATATTCTACACTCTGTATCTTCCCCTTCATTCTCCCTATTGCACCTGAGTTTGGCTTGAATGATAGATAGCATTATCTAACCTATTTGGAGGGCATACAATACAAAGCTTTTCACTGTACCTCGGTGCACCTGACCATAATAAACCTAAACTTAAAGCATGCTTTGTGGATTGCATTAGTAACTACTATTCCTGAAAATTATGTGTCTTCTCATTAGCTCTGCCTATTGTGATTTGTGTGCATTTATGTATCGTATTATCTGATCTGATTGGATAACATGCAAAGCAAAGCTTTTCACTGTATGTCAGCTGTATAAGTGGTTCAGCGGGTTAAGCTGCTCCCTTACAGCTTCACCGACCCAGTGTGTGGGATAGTGCTAGCCTTTGGGATGATCGCTGGTCGGCACGGACTCGGTGGGCAGAAGGGCCTGTTTCCACATTGCATCTCTAAAGTCTAAAGTCTAAAGTCTAAATTCATTCCCATTGGATTATGTTATGTGAAGGGAGCTGGATAGAAGTGAGATATTATTTAATCTCTTGCAGATAAAGAAAGACAACAATGTATGGTGCCTCGTGAAAAGGAAGTTTCAGAGTCGGACGTGATGAATTGCACTCCAGTTTCATGGTAAGGATCTTTAATTAGGCTGTGAATTACTCTTGTCAAGAAGTGACGGAACTATTTAAGGTTGATCAGATTTTCGCACCATGATTGAGAACCTCTCTGATATGTTTGTGTATATAATGAGCTTTCTTGACCTAACAACAACCTGCGCATCGGGAATAAGTTGCATCTTTCCTTTGTAAACGAGACATGCACAGCTTGGAATAAATGAGATCCAGCACAAATCATCATTCTAAACTGAGATAAAAGCGTTAAGTGCTGGAGGAAACTCCACGGGTCAGGCAGCAGAAGTTCATAAGGGGGAAAAGATTTAATATGAATCTGAGGGTAACCTTTTCACACAGAGGGTGGTGGGTGCATGGAACGGGCTGCCAGAGGAGGTAGTTGAGGCTGTGACTGTTGCAATCTTTCAGGAACAATTGGACAGGTACAAGGCTTGGACAGGTTTAGAGGGATACGGGCCAAACGCAGGCAGGTGGGACAAGTGTAGATGGGGCAAGTTGGTCAGTGTGGGCAAGTTAGGCAGAAGGGCCTGTTTCCACACTGTTATGACTACGATTCTAAAGTTTATTTGATTTACAAACAAAGAAAGAAAAACCCATGATACTCGGTCATGTCAGTGGGTGACAGTTCTGTTTTTTTTGTGGCTCAGTACTTTCAGAAAATGAACCGAATCGAAAATGATCCCAGCTTCAAAGATGAGCCGCTGACACTTGTTAGTGATGAGTCAGCAGCATCTTTATCTCTGTTTAACTGTGCGTTTCACTCATTCCCCTTTCAAGTTGCACTCGCTCGTTCCCGACTCAACCCTGCATTGTATGCGGCAGATGCTTCAAAGGGCATTAATGCAAAACTGACGCGTGACGACATCAACTTTCAGCTGGACATTGGCAAGCCGAGACGGACGGTCTTGACTCTCGGCACACTGGCATCCGATCAGGTTGCAGTTGATTAGGTACCTCGGCTCCATTTGCCCGGCTCAGATCTGTTACCCATCCTTAACCAAGACTTATCAATCACAGCCTCAACAATCTCAATGGAACCAATGTCCGCAGCCTGCTAGGGGAGAGAGAGAGCCAGTGTTTTACCCGACCCCTTTGCATGAGGGAATGATTTCTGATTTCACACTCGCGTGTTCTGGCTCTAATTGAAAGATTATGCTCACTTTATCAGAGGAAATCACCTCTCTGTGCGCACCTTGTCAAATCCTTCAGACAATTCCACAAACCGTGTCTGGATGGTCTCATTACAGTCTCATAACAGTCCAAATCCGCAGGAACACAAGACAGAATCATTCAACGTCACATATCATTTAAAACTTCAAGGTGCAAGCAGCAGAGGAGATGTGCAGGACAGGTTTATTCTTTTACAGAGGGTGGTAGGGGCCTGGAAGGGGCGCTGCTAGGGGTGCTGCCAGGGGTGGTGGGGCCTGGAAGGGGCGCTGCCTGGGGTGGTGGGGGCCTGGAAGGGGCGCTGCCAGGGGTGGTGGGGGCCTGGAAGGGGCGCTGCTAGGGGCACTGCCAGGGGTGGTGGGGGCCTGGAAGGGGCGCTGCTAGGGGTGGTGGGGGCCTGGAAGGGGCGCTGCCAGGGGTGGTGGGGGCCTGGAAGGGGCGCTGCCAGGGGTGGTGGGGGCCTGGAAGGGGCGCTGCTAGGGGTGGTGGGGGCCTGGAAGGGGCGCTGCCAGGGGTGGTGGGGGCCTGGAAGGGGCGCTGCCAGGGGTGGTGGGGGCCTGGAAGGGGCGCTGCTAGGGGTGGTGGGGGAGGCAGATACGATAGTGGCGTTTAAGAGGCTTTTGTATAGGCACATGGATCTGAAGGGAATGGAAGGATGTGGGTCACCCACAGGCAGAGGAGATTAGCTTAACGGCATCACGTTTGGCACGGACATCAGCTGTGCCCTCTAGTCTTTGACATTTCCACCCTCTGAGAAAGGTTCTGACTGTCTACCCTATCTATGCCTCATAATTTTATATACTTCTTCTATAAAGGTAAAATGATGAGATACTGCATTCAGACGGTGGAAATAATTGGAAAAGACAACAATGGAAGAACAATTATTAAGGCATCTATTCCAGTAATTTGGTTAAGATATTTTACACCAGTTTAGAGATCTAGCATGGAAACAAGCCCTTCGGCCCACTGAGTCCACGCTCAACCATCGATCAGCCGTTCACACTAGTTCCACATCATCCCACTTTCTAATCCACTCCATTTGCACTAGGGGTGATTCACAGAGGGCCGATTAACCTACAAACCTGCACGTCTGTGGGACGCAGGAGGAAACCGGAGCACCCGGAGGAAGCCCACGTGGTCACACGGAGGACGTGCCAACTCCACACATTGTGGGCCGTCTGGCCCGTTCCCGTGCTGAATGGTTGGTTGGCAGTTCTCAGTCCTACCTTGTAACGGGAATCCTTTATCCCAGGGACCACTCTCGTAAATGTTTCCTGGACCTCACAAACATCCTTCTTACGATGTGGTGGCCAGATATGAACACAGGTGAGATGCCACAAGTGGGTTATAATCTCCCTGCCTTTCTATTCCAATGAATTGTACATGCTTTATGAAGCACTTCCTTATCCCGTCCATTCCACATCCAATGAGTTGATCGCACATACGCCCTCAGATCACCCTGTTCCTCAGCGTCTTGTGAACCCCGACAGTCATAGAGTCGTACAGCGTGGAAACAGGCCCATCGACCCAACTTGCCCACGCTGACCAACATGCCCCATCTACACTAGTCCCACCTGCCTGTGTTTGGCCCATACCGCTCTAAACCTATCCTGTCCATGTACCCGGCCAAATATGTTTTAAATGTTGTAAGGGCACCTGCCTCAACTACCTCCTCTCAAGTCGCTTTACCAGTTCCACAGTTCCCCACATTGTTTCTCTTGAGATCACATCTTCCCTAGCCAACAATGGGCCTCCCAGTCTTCACCCCGCCCAACCCCCCACACCGCCCCCCACCCCACCCCCACCACCTCCCCACTTTTAGTCTTGACCTGAAAGGTCAACCATCCTTTTTCTCCAGAGATGCTGCCTGACTCCAGCACATTGTCTATCTTTTGGGGTGGCACAGTGGCATAACGTAGAGCTGTTGCTCTCGACCCTAGTGTATGGGGATCGTTGGTCAGCATGCACTCGGTGGGCCGAAGAGCCTGTTTCCACTCTGTATCTGAAAAGTCTAAAGTCTTTAGTATTCTGTTAAACCTCCTCTGCACATTTTTACATTTGCTCCCCATTTGCAGTCATCTTCTGGAATGTTTTAATGGCAAAGGGAAACTTTGAACGGCAACAAACTCAAAACGGCGCACGCAGAGTTGCCACGACTCCCACACACACACACATACACAGCACTTGATTCATCTACACAGCACAAACATCTCCTCACAAGCCAGCGCTCGGTCATTACTGAGACACCTGCTGTGGTCAGAGCAACTGGAGGAAGACGAGGAACAGATATTCTGTGACTCAGAGGAAGATGTGGGACGTGGATCCTGCCTGTCGCGACTAGTTAACATCTGCAGAAAACACCAGAGACATTGACACCATGGTGAGACTCCCCCCAGAGCTCGATTTACCGCAGCACCGTGGCTCAGCGTTAGAGTTGCTGCCTCACAGTGCCAGAGACCCGGGTTCAATCCTGTCTACAGGCGCTGTCTGTGCGGAGTTGGTACGTTCTCCCCGTGACCGCGTGGGTTTTCTCTGGGTCCCACATTCCAAAGACCATACAAGAAAATAACTGCAGATGCTGGTACAAGTCGATTTATTCACAAAATGCTGGAGTAACTCAGCAGGTCAGGCAGCATCTTGGGAGAGAAGGAATGGGTGACGTTTCGGGTCGAGAAGGGTCTCGACCCGAAACGTCACCCATTCCTTCTCTCCCGAGATGCTGCCAAACATTCCAAAGACCTGCAGGTTTGTAGGTTCATTGGTTTCGATAAAAATTGTAAATTGTCCCTAGTGTGCAGGATAGTGCTGCCGGTGATCGCTGGTCAGCACGGACTCGGTGGGCCGAAGGGCCGATTTCCATGCTGTATCTCTAAAGTCTACAATAAAGTCTAAAGATGGTGAGCATGGACTCGGTGGGCCGAAGGGCCTGTTTCCATGCTGTCTGATTTACAGGGGGTGCTGAATGCCTAAATGCATTTATGGTGGAGATGCATATGATTATGGCATTTAAGAGACTATTCGATATGCACATGGATATGCAGGGAATGGAGGGATATGGTTTATGTGCAGGTAGAGTTGGTCTTGGCATCATGTGGGTTTGTAGGTTAATTGCCCTCTGTAAAAATGACCCTTGTGTGCAGGGAGTGGAAGAGAAATTGGGATAACATTGATCTCGTGTGAATGGGTGATCGATGGTCGGCGTGGTCATGGTGGGCCGAAGGGCCTGTTCTTGTACTCTACTGTACTTTTCTTTCCATGTAAAGTAAGCTAAAATTTGCTACGTGAAAAGGTGATTGATTAATTGATTAGATTGAAATATGTAACATGGAAACAGGCCCTTCGGCCCACCATGACCACGCCGACCATCGATCACCCATTCACACGAGATCAATGTTATCCCAATTTCTCTTCCACTCCCTGCACACAAGGGTCATTTTTACAGAGGGCAATTAACCTACAAACCCACACATCTTTGGGATGTTGGGGGAAACCGGAGCACCCGGAGGAAACCCACGCAGTAACAGGGGGGGGGGGGCGGGCAAACTCCACACAAACACAGCACCCAAAGTCAAACCCGGGATCTCTGGCGTTGTGAAGCAGTGGCTCTCCCAGCTGTCTTGGCTAGCCCTTTATTTACAAGCTGAGAGGACACTCGTTCACACCAGATCTATGTGGAGGAAGGAACTGCAGATGCTGGTTTGCACCGAAGATAGTCACAAAATGCTGCAGTAACTCAGCTGGTCAGGCAGCATCGCTGGAGAAAAGGACCAGGTGGCGTGTTTGGGCTGAGACCCTTCTTCAGGCTGAGAGTCTCGGGAGAGGGAAACTAGGGGTATGTAAAGGAACAGAACAAACAGTCTACACCGATGACCAAGGAAAGATGCAGCCTACAATTTCACATCGACTTCTCCAACTTTAGATAGTTCCTCTGTCCCTCCCGTCCCCTCCTCCTTCCCAGATCTCCCTCTATCTTCCTGTCTCCACCTATATCCTTCCTTTGTCCCGCCCCCCCTGACATCAGTCTGAAGAAGGGTCTCGACCCGAAACGTCACCCATTCCTTCTCTCCCGAGATGCTGCCTGACCTGCTGAGTTACTCCAGCGTTTTGTGAATAAATATGGAGCCTACAATGGTCCATTGTTGGCTGTGGAAGAGGTGACAACGAGGGGATACCAACAGTGAAACCAACAAGACGACCAGGGTGGGGGAGGGATGCACAGGGGGAGGGAGGGGGGTGGGGAGGGAGGGGGGGGGTGGGGAGGGAGAGGGAATGCAAGGGTTTCCTGAAATTAGAGAAATCAATATTCATATTCCATTTACGCCATCGGGAGAATTCACTTAGCGGATTTGCCACTCTCTTTATCTCGCCCCTTGTGCGTACCACAACACCAAGGGCTACAGACAACACATGTCCCTGCCCATTGAGCCCACTGTTACTGTACGCACAGCTGTAGTAGATGATCCGTGAGGCGCTACTGGGCAGAGGCAGGATTCTGGATGAGGTGGGAGGGGAGATGGGGCCAGGGTACATGTTTGCCACCAGTCACTCCCCAGGCAGCTGTTCATCATCCGCTGTTGTGTCCCATCGTCTATTGCCGACGCGTGCCATCTATTCTCTGCTAAATCTCAGCCTGCAGCTGAAACAATTAATTACCATTAACGATACATTTCACATTTGCAATTCAGGCGAAGCGTAACGATCTTATTATGAACTTGATTTAGAGAACTGTAAACTGGATTTTTAAATTCCGTTTAGAGATACATCGCAGAAATAGGCCCATTTGGCCCACCGAATCCACGCCGGCCAGCGATCCCCGTATACTCGCACTATCCTACACAATAGGGACAGTTTACAATTTCACCGAAGCCAATTGACCTACAAACCTGTACGTCTTTGGAGTGTGGGAGGAAACCGGAGCACCCGGGGAAAACCCACGTGATCACGGGGAGAACGTGCAAACTCCGTACGGACAGCACACACAGTCAGGATTGAACTCGTTCTCTGGCACCGTGAGGCAGCAGCTCTACCGCCGCGCCACAGTGTCGCACAATGTTTGGCATTAATTTGCTGGGGTTTAGAAGGGGTTTAGCTGGGGTTTGAATATTTTCGGATGGTGTGTAGCCAGAGTGATTAAGTGCACAGACTAGTGTCTCTTGTCATGGTGGAATGGGTGTAAAGTTGTTCTGATTGTCTCTCCAAGAACACAGAGCTTCAACTGCCCTCTGTGGTGGCAAGTTCCACAGATTCACCACCCTCTGACTAAAGAAATTCCACCTTGTGTCCATTCTGTAGGTGTGCCCTTGTTATTCTGAAGCTGTGTCCTCTGGCCCTAGACTCTCCCGATACTAGAAACATCCTCTTCATCTCCATTCTGAAGGTACGTCCTTTTATTTATTCTGAGGCTGTGCCCTCTGGCCCTAGACTCTCCCACTGGTGGAAACCTCCTCTCCACATCCACTCTAACCCGGCCCTGTCATTATCCGGTAGGTTTCAGTGAGGGTCCCGCCTCATCCTTCTAAACCCCAGCGAGCACAGGCTTCGGGCCTTCACACGAATCCGCACACGTTAACCCAATCATCCCCGGGATCATTCCCATGTCTGCGTTGGTACGCGTGAGAATAATAAAATGAAAGTTAAACCCAAACCTTGTGACTCCAGGAGAAAGTGAGCAGTTTTTGAACGAGCTGAATAAATAAAACCCAGGTGACCACCAGCGAGGGTTAAATAAAATCCGGATATTGGTAAGCGTGTCAATGTTTACTGTGAGTGGATGGCTGTTACGTAGAAAACCGATGCAATATGTCTCAATCAGTGGAGTACATTGTATGTTCAGCAGTGGGCAAACAGTGCAAGTCAAGAAAACAATTTCCGATGACCCAGTGTGGGGGTGGAATGGTGGGCCTTGTGTGCAGATGAGGTTAGGTAATGTCGTGGAGCTCTCATTCCTGCTGGGAGATCTTTAATTAAGCCCTGCACCGAGTGGGCAGAGGTGAAAGCACCAGATGTTGCTTCCGGGCCTGAAGGAGCTAGGTTGGATGGCAGACGCTGTTTGCTCCAAATCTCCAGCGCCAAGGATCTTTGCAGGGAAGACTGATGAGGATGTTGCCAGGACTCCAGGGCCTGTGCTACAGGGAGAGGTTGGGCAGGCTTGCACTCTACTCCTTGGAACGCAGGAGGATGAGGGGGCGATCTTATCGAGGTGCACAAAATCATGAGAGGAACAGATCGGGACGACGCAGAGTCTCTTGCCCAGAGCAGGGGAATCGAGAACCAGGGGGCATGGTTTTACGGTGAGGGGGGTCAAAGATTTAATAAGAGAATGAGGGGTAACCTATTCCACGTAAAAGGGTGGTGGGTGTATGGAACGAGCTGCCAGAGGAGGTTGTTCAGGCAGACACGATTGCATCGTTTAAGAAACATTGAGACAGGTACATGGATAGGACAGGTTTAGAGGGATATGGGTGAAATGCAGGCAAGTGGGACTAGTGTAGATGGAACATGTTGGTGAGTGAGGGCAAGTTAGGCCGAGGGGCCTGTTTCCACACTCTATGACTAAATGGGGTGCTGCCCTGAGGTTGAGTCAAAGCTTAGTGGTAGGAGGCAGTACCATAGCGAGACTCGCTCAGAGAACATTCAGCAACCGTGACCACCCTCACTCGTCTGGCCTCACCTGGTGTTCTGTGCATGAAAGTGGTGGGTTCAAGACTTGTTTTATCCAGCTACCAATGGGCCGCAGTTTGTAAGCTGGAAGTGTGTAGGAAGGAACTGCAGATGCTACTTCACACCGAAGATAGACGCAAAATGCTGGAGTAACTCAGCGTGTCAGGCAGCATCTCTGGAGAAAAGGAATAGGTGACGTTTCAGGTCGAGTCCCTTCCTCAGACTGAGTGTCAGGGGAGAGAGAAACTAGAGGTATGAAAACACACAAAGGACAAATGAATGAAAGGTGTGAAAAGAACAGATCAAAGCCAGCACCCGTGGTCAAGGAAAGGTGGAGCCCACAATGGTCCATTGTTGGCTGTGGAAGAGGTGTTAATGAAGGAGTATGAACGGCGAAGCTGAGCAGGATGACGGTGAAACTAATTGGTCATGCTTCATCTGGTAAACAAGTACACCACACCCTCACACCCTTGCACTTTGACCAGAGTGTGGACTCAGTGAGAGGTCAGTGCCCTCAAACGCTCTCCTCCACATCAGCCCACTGGCCTGGCAACAGCGACAGTGAAGCATTATCTTTGGCAGATGTGAGAGCACGTTACATTCAAGTGCATATATTCAAGAGCAGAAGTGTTTGCCCAAACTATAATCAGGAGTAGTTTAGTTTACAAATAAGGCGCAGAAACAGGCCCAATGCGCCACCGAGTCCGCACCTACCAGCGATCCCCGCACACAATCGATCCCGACTATGGGTGCTGTCGGGACGGAGTTTGTACGTTGTTCTCCCTGTGACCTGCGTGGGTTTTCTCCAGGTGTTCCAGATTCCTCCAACACTCCGAAGACCCACGGGTTTGTAGGTTAACTGGCTTCGGTAAAGATTGTAAATTGTCCCTAGTGTGTGGGTGATCGCTGGTCAGCACGGACGCGGTGGGCCGAATGGCCTGTTTTCGCACTGTATCTCTGAACTAAATGATTCACGTTATTAATTGGCAAGGCATGCTGTCAAATTAAGGAGAGAGACGTCAATCCCAGCCTCCATGATGTCTGTCACGTTCCTTCATGCTTTATTTCCGGAGCTCTTCGTGGGCAGCGTGAAGTCAATTACAGCGCTGTAATTGAATATAATATTTCTTGGAACTTCTTAAAATGTGTGGAAAACTGTCGTCAGTTTATGCTAACTCTTTCTTCTAAGTTGGGGGCATCAAATATTCTCTCTGCAGTCCCAAAATATGTTGGGTGTGTCAGGGTGAAGGGTTCACTGGAATTAGAATAATATTTTTCTGTATCCATGGTAATGAGATTTCCTCCTAAGTCCTCAAGGTTTGATGCTTTCACCTCTGAAGGTTACACAGGGTCATTGGCCCATCAATGTGACGGCTGAGTGGGCATCTGTACTCGTAGGCTTGAAGCATTTGGAGAGGACACCAGACACCATTTGGAGAGGACACTAGACACCATTTGGAGAGGACACCAGACACCATTTGGAGAGGACACCAGACACCATTTGGAGAGGACACCAGACACCATTTGGAGAGGACACCAGTCCCTGGGATGGCGGGACTGTCAAACTGGAGTTTAGAAGGATGAGAGGGGATCTTACAGAGACATATAGAATTCTAAAAGGACTGGACAAGCTAGATGCAGGAAAACTGTTCCCAATGTTGGGGGAGTCCAGAACCAGCGGCCACAGTCTAAGAATAAAGGGGAGGCCATTTAAAACTGAGGTGAGAAGAAACTTTTTCACCCAGAGAGTTGTGAATTTGTGGAATTCTCTGCCGCAGAAAGCAGTGGAGGCCAAATCACTGGATGGATTTAAGAGAGAGTTAGATAGAGCTCTAGGATATGGGGAGAAGGCAGGCACGGGTTACTGATTGTGGATGATCAGCCATGATCACAGTGAATGGCGGTGCTGGCTCGAAGGGCCGAATGGCCTCCTCCTGCACCTATTTTCTATGTTTCTATGTTTCTACAATATGGTAAACGTCGCACTGCAATACCTTTGGCATTGTTCGATGAAGAGAGTTGTGGACGCAGCCCAGACCATCAAGCAGACCGACCTACCTTCCATTGACCCTCATCTACACTTCACGCTGCCTCGGCAAGGCCACCAGTATAATCAAGGACTACTCTCACCCCGATCATTGCCTCTCCGATTAGGCACGAGGTACAGAAGCGTGAAAGCGCACACCTCCAGATTCAGGGACAGTTTCTTCCCAGCCGAACCATCCTCTCACCAGCCAGAGAGCGATCCTGACCTCCCTCCTACTGCATTGGAGGCCTTTGAACGATCCTTTATTGGACTTTACCTTGTGCTAAATGTTATTCCCTGTATCCGTACACTATGGACGGCTTGGCTGTAATCATGTATAGTCTTTCCACTGACTGGCTAGCACGCAACAAAAAATCTTTTCACTGTACCTCAGTACAGGTGACAATAATGAACCTGAAACTAACCCACCATGTCACGTCTACCAGGATACAGTATCATAGAGTGATACAGTGTGGAAACAGGCCCTTCAGCCCAACATGCCCACACCAGCCAACTTGTCCCAGCAACACTAGTCCCACCTGCCCGAGTTTGGTCCATATCCCTCCAAACCTATCCATATACCTGTCTAACTGTTAAATGTTGGGATAGTCCCTGCCTCAACTACCTCCTCTGGCAGCTTGTTCCATACACCCGCCACCCTTTGTGTGAAAGGCTTTGTTTATGACCTATCCAGTCAAATCATACGATACACAAGTATAATCAAGCCGAACACAACTACAACAGTTAGTGCAAAGAGAAAATTCCAGAGTGTAAGGCCATAAGACATAGGAGCAAATTTAGGCCATTGGATTCATCATCTGCTCTGTCATTCAATCGTGGCTGATTTACCTTTCCCTCTCAACACCATTCTCCTGCCTTCTCCCCGTCACCTATCCATGTTCTCCAGAGATGCTGCCTGGCCCATTAGATACCTCCAGCACTTTGTGCAGGAAAATAACTGCAGATGCTGTTTTTTTAACAAATCGAAGGTATCATAAAAAGCTGGAGTAACTCAGCGGGTACAAGCAGCATCTCAGGAGAGAAGGAATGGGTGATGTTTCGGGTCGAGACCCTTCTTCAGACTCCAGCACTTTGTGTCGTTGTTTTGAATAACTGGCACCTGCAGTTCCTTGCTTCTACAGCATTCGCTTTGTACCTGCACGTCACCCTGCGTGTGACAGTCACCTCAATTTAAGTTAAAACACAAGAGTTAATAAAAATGCCAAAGATTCCTCCTTTGCAACATTCAGTGATGTGGAACAGTGTAATGAGGAAATGAAAGGCTGCTTCAGTCAAAACCAGTGAAAGCACCAAGTATCATTGCCCTGTACTCAGTCATCAATCACTCATCATCTCCGTTCCTCTGGCTTTTATTTACTCCTCTCCCTGTTAGTTTTAAACAGTCGAATCTTCACCCGTAATTAGGCAGTAATTTGGCGTGATAGATAATGGCTTGCATACGGCTGGAGCAAAATGGAAAGGCCATGCAGGGGTTGGCGTTCAAAGCAACGGGCGATTTATTAAAACTGGAGCGCAGCAGGAGACCACTCGAAACGGATCTCCAGAGCACAACGTTGGTATATTCTCAACTGACAAGATTACACAGAAACTTGATTAACAGTAGAACTAGGTCTTGATTACAGAATGGGGCTTACAGAAAGACTTAATTAGGTAGCAAACAGAATAAAATGATTATCCTCAAGTCTAACTTAGTTGATGGTAAATCCAATTTTCTGTTGCAATGATGGATGAAGGCTATAACATAATCAACGAGGGGAATGCAGGGATATGGATGATGTGCAGGTTGGCCTTGGCAATGTGTTCAGCATAGACATTGTGGGCCCAAGGGTGTGCTCCTGTGCAGTACTGTTCTATGTTATTTGTTCTGTGTCTGTTGTGCCAACCATGCCAGTCATTTTAATCCCAGCTGTAGAACGTAGACATGGGCAGTTGGGATTGGCATCATGGTCAACACAGACATCGAACAGTACAGCACAGGAAAAGGCCCTTCAGCCCATAATGTCCGTGCCATACATGATGCTACAGAGGTTTGTAAACACATACTTCCAGATTCAGGGACCGTTTCTTCGCAGCTGTTATCAGGCAACTGAATCATCCTATCACCAACTAGACGTCCCATCTACCTAATTGGAGACCTTTAAACGATCTTTAATCGGATTTTAACTTGCACTAAATGTTGTAGCCTTTACCTGTGCATTGTGAATGTCTTGATTGTAATCATGTAGAGTCTTTCCATTGGCTGGGTAGCACACAAACTAAAGCTTTTCACATGACAATAATAAACAAAACTAAATTAAACTCGGACCAACTCATATATGCCTGCACATAGTGTACATCCCTCCAAACCCCTGCATATCCGTCTTTACCTTATAATTTAGAGATACAGTGTGGAAACAGGTTCTTCAGCCCACTGGGTCCGTGCCGACCAGCGATCACCCCAAACACCAGCAAATTTACAATTTACAGAAGTCAATTAACCTACAAACCTGCACGTCTTTGGAGTGTGGGAGGGAACCGGAGCACCTGGAGAAAACCCACGCGGTCACAGGGAGAACGTACAAACTCCGTACAGACAGCACCCGTAGTCAGGATCGAACCCGGGTCTCTGGCGCTGGGAGGTAGCATCTCACAGTGCCGCCCCATAGATTTTCCTATCCAAAAGCCTCCTAAATGCTACCATAATACCGGCCGCCAATGCTACCCACAACCCCCCCCCCCCCCCACCCCCACCACCACCCGGCACCCTAAAAGGAACTTGCCTCGCACATCATCTTGACCTTCTCACCTTAAAGCTGCCAACACGGTGGCACAGTGGTAGAGTTGCTGCCTTACAGCATCAGAGCCCCGGGTTCCATCCTGAATATTGGTGTTGTCTGTACGGTTTGTACGTTCTCCCTGGGGCCGCGTGGGTTTTCTCCGGGAGCTCTGGTTTCCCACCCCACAACCCAAAGACGTGCAGGTGTGTAGGCTAATTGGGTTAGTAAAGCTGTAAATTGTCCCGAGGCCAATTAGCCGACACACCTGCAGGCCTTTGTCTCGTACTAACACTATCCCTAGTGTGTGTAGGACAGTGTTAATGTGCGGGGATCGCTGGTCAGTGCAGACCTGGTGGGCCTAAGGGCCTGTTTCTGCGCTGTATCTCTAAACGAAACGAAACTCTGCCCTCTGATATTTCCAATGTGTCGCCGAATGCCCAGTTGTAATACATTTTTAACCTCGACCGTCACAGGGGAATTGCCTCTGAAGTAAATGTTCACCTGTGACATGGCAGACGATGGCCCTTTCAGCAGAGGCTGTCCACCCACTAACTTTCTGATTGGAACAATTAGTTTTACGACTAGACTCCCACCCCGGGGGAAAGGTGAGCGATGCTGTGCTATTCTCCGCCCTCTCAGCACACCGACCCTGAACTCCCCATCTCTCTGATCATTTTAAATGGAACCTGTGTAACAACTGGAGAGCGGACTGGACTTGCAAAATGGCGCCCAAACCTGGCGCCTCTTGCATGCGGGCTCAGTGGACTATTTCTGTGCACTTTGCTAATCTGGGGATGCGCTTGGTTACGGCAATACTTTACTGGACTGGTTGTGAGAAAATAACTTCAGTGTGATTGCACTTCGCACTTGTGACAATAAAACACCATCGCACCATAGAAAATTACCAGAGGAATTTGATCACAATAATGCCCCGTAATGTACCGGAAACACAGAACTGCAGATGCTGGCTTATACCAAAGACAAACACAAAGTGCTGGAGTAACTCAGCAGGTCAGGCAGCATCTCTGAATTCTCAATATTCTCCTCCCCCTTTCCTCTCTTCTCCTTTCCTCCCTCCCCTTGTCACTTTCTCACCCTCAATCTTCTCCCTTCTCCCCACTCTCTCCCCTTTGTCCTCCCTCCCTACCTCTTCCTTCTCCCCCTCCCATCTCCCATCTCCCCCTTTCCTTCCCCCTCCCTTCCCCCCTCCTTCTCCCCCTCCCTTCTCCCCCACTCCTCCCTCTTCCCAATCCTTCTCTCCTCCCTTCTCCCCCCCTCAATTCTCCCCCACTCCTCCCTCTTCCCAACTCCTTCTCTCCTCCCTTCTCCATCCCCTCCCTCTCAAAAACATTCACCCGCTTCTCCTCCCACAGATGACGCCCGACTTGCTGAGTCTTTCCACTGTTCCTGTTTGTTTTTATTTTAAGCTTTCTGGCCTCTGCGGTGTTTTGAGCTTCAGGTTAACGGACCCGCTGTGTGTTATTAATATCTGTGTGCCAACCTTTATGGAGGCCCCGCCTGCCTGCCCGCCCGCCTGCCCGCTCGCCTGCCTGCCTGCCTGCCCACACATGTACCTGCAGATCTAAGTGCTCAATGCTCCAACAAATAATCTTTGGAAGGAAACGGAGACTGTTGTGCCAGGCGATCCCAGCAGCCTCTCAACCCGCGAGCATCTTGCCTGCAGAGGATGAAGGGTGATTGATCGCACTGCATGGTATTGCCATGAATCAGACCGCCGTGGCTGTCTACAGTCACACCAGGGGTGCACTGTAAACAGTCTTTGTTCAACTAACGTGTGTGTAATGGTGCTGGGACAAATGGCACAGAGCTCAAATCTCACCTGCAACAAACATCTTCCAGACAGCAAGTTCACTCCACCTTTAACCCTTGCAGTCCTCCTAAATAATCAGCATGTTGGCCTTAAATGGAGCCCCTCTGTTTATGGGCACAAGCACCGGTGGACTGAAGAAGGATCTTGACCCAAAACGCCACCCATTCCTTCCAGCCTGCGATGCCACCTGTCCCGCTGAGTTACTCCAGCATTATGTGTCTATCAACAGTAGTGTAGCTGGTTTAGTTGAGTTTATTGTCACGTGTACCGACCCACAGTGAGAAGCTTTTTTGTCGTGTGCTATCCAGCCAGAGGAACCACTACAGTAGCATCTACAGTAGTTCACAGAGAGGCAGCACGGAAACCAGCCATTCGGCCCACCGTGTCTACACCGACCATTGGTCACCCATTCACACGAGCTCTACGTAATCCCAATCAAGCCGTCCACAGTGTGCAGATACAGGATAAAGGGAATAACGTCAAGTACAAGATAATGTCCAAACCGACCTGACCTCCCATTCCCACACTGATATTTCTGTCCTGAGCCTCCTCCATTGTCAGAGTGAGGCCCAGCACAAATTGGATGAACAGCACCTCATATTTTGCTTGGGCAGCTTATACCCCAGCGGTATGAACATTGACTTCTCTAACTTCAGGTAACCCTTGCCTTCCCTCTCTCTCTGTTCCTCCCCCTTCCCAGTTCTCTGACTAGTCTGACTATCCTTGCTTACTTTTTTATCTCTGTTTGCTTTGTTGTTACTGTCTCCAAGCTAACAATGACCTTTTGTACATTTTCCTTGATCTGCATCCCCTTTGTCTCATTTTCACACCCTACGTTTCCTTATCTCTGTATCTCACTCTCCCGAGACTCAGTCTGAAGAAGGGCCTCGGTCAATTCAGACCTGAAACCTCACCCATTCCTTCCCTCCAGAGATGCTGCCTGTCCCGCTGAGTTACTCCAGCATTTTGTGCCTATCCTCGTTTTAAACCAGCATCTGCAGTTCCTTCCTGCAACATAAAATCCGGTAAAATCAATTAAAGATAGTCCAAGGGTCTCCAATGAGGTAGATGGGAGGTGAGGATCGCTCTCTAGTTGTTGATCGGATGGTTCAGTTGCCTGATAACAGCTGGGAAGAAACTGTCCCTGAATCTGGAGGTGTCCAGACTTGGGGGAGTCCAGAACAAGGGGCCACAGTTTAAGAATAAGGGGTAGGCCATTTAGAACGGAGATGAGGAAGAACTTTTTCAGTCAGAGAGTGGTGAAGGTGTGGAATTCTCTGCCTCAGAAGGCAGTGGAGGCCAGTTCATTGGATGCTTCAAGAGAGAGCTGGATAGAGCTCTTAAGGATAGCGGAGTGAGGGGGTATGGGGAGAAGGCAGGAACGGGGTACTGATTGAGAGTGATCAGCCATGATCGCATTGAATGGCGGTGCTGGCTCGAAGGGCTGAATGGCCTACTCCTGCACCTATTGTCTATTGTCTATTGTGTGCGTTTTCACACTTCTGTACCTCTTGCCTGGTGGGAGAGTTTGACTTGAATGCATTTATGTACAGTATTATCTGATCTGTTTAGATAGCATGCAATACAAAGCTTTCCACTGTTCCTCAGTACATGTAGTAAACCTGAACAGAAGCACAAAACTATCGCGTCAGACAGCAAAGAAACAGTCTGTTCGGCCCCTATCGACCATGCCAGCCCCATCCAAGCTAGTCCTCCTACCTGAGCTTTAGACTTCAGCTTTGCAGTGTGCAACAGGTTATTGGGCCCACCTAGTCTTCACTGACCAGTGATTATCCCGTACGTTAACACTATCTTACACACTAGGGACAAATTACAATTTTACAGAACCCAATTAACCTACAAACCTGCACATCTTCGGAGCATGGGAGGAAACCGGAATATCCGGAGAAAACCCACAAGGAGAACCTAGAAGGTATAAGAAGGAGCTGCAGGCACCAGTTTATACTGTGATAGACACAAAACGCTGGAGTAACTCAGCGGGTCAGGCAGCATCTCTGGAGAAAAAGAATTGAATAGGTGAACAGGTGACGTTTTGAACAGGTGACGTTTTCAACAGGTGACGTTTCGGGTCGGAACCCTTCTTCAGACTGAAAGTTGGGGGGGAGGGGGGGTAATAAACTGGACTCGAGAAAAGGCCCTATCTTGGGAGAACGTCCAAACTCTGTATAGACAACCCCCGAGGGCAGCCTCTGGCGCTGTGAGCCAGCAACTCCACCGCTGTGCCACCCTGCCACCCTCCTCAAGGGCACTGAGCTCCTCAAGGGCAGGAAGTGCAGCTTTGAGTGGATCGCAGCCCAGGATTTGTAGCCGCAGAGCGCGTGGGAGTGTGGGATGGAGAGGAGGTGGAACAGGAAGGCTCAACAACCAAAGCACAGTACAAAGGGCCCAGTGTGTTTCCTATTTACATCAGGCCTCTGAGAAGCCATGACAGATGATATTTTGCTTGGGTCACCGTCAAACTATACAAAATGGTTTTAAAAATGCACAGTAAAACCTTGTTTACCCCGTCGCACAGCGGACCACATAACCACGGCTGTGTTTCCATGACCCTTCGTGTTGAATCCATGCCGGGCGGAAGCCACATCTGGAGAAAGACCAACCTCGCGTGGCCAGGCATGGGGACATGCGGGCAGCAAGGTGTCCAATGAGGTCCATGTGAACCCTGCCACCCCCACTAACCCAACCCACAGGCCCCGGGGAGAAATGATTCGTCTCCTTCATGGAGGAATGAATGAAACCACCATAACACCTCCCTCTCTTTTTTTAAATTTCTCTCTCTCCCTCTCTCTCTCTCTCTCTCTCTCTCTCTCTCTCTCTCTCTCTCTCTCTCTCTCTCTCTCTCTCTCTCTCTCTTTTTTTAAATTTATTTTTTATGTGCCATTTTCTTTATTGCAAATTGACAACAGCTAACACGTCTGTTTACAGACCTGCACAATTACATCACATTTGCACATGATTGATTTAGATACAGCATGTGCACATAATACACATAGTTTCCCCTCTCTCTCCCTCTCTCCCTCTCTCCCTCTC